>NW_007578453.1:218259-233270 GCF_000690725.1 Stegastes partitus
AAAAAAAAAAAAAAAAGTCAGTCGAACATGAAAGTGAGGAAAGTAACAATAACAAATGGATTGTAATCGGGGACACGGCGGTGTCAGTCAACATTGTGATATTTTTTTTTTTTTGTGAAGGGAGGAATAAAGTTGACAGCAATATATGAGCAAGTAATATATGGGCAAATGTGGTTGCTGAGAAACAACAGAGCTCACAGGGCCCCATTTCGATGTAATGATTCATTTTAAAGGTTAGCAGGGTTTTCTAGGAACATTTTTACAAAAGTTTACACTGTTTCTAGAAACAGCAATTACAAACAAGTGTACATGCAGTTCTATTAATGAGAGAAGGAAGGAATTCTCCATAAACCATCTTAAATATTAAAAGTAATTTGAAGCTTTCGTGACACAGAAGATACAGTTAATGAGGTAGAAATCATCAACTTGCATTCATAATGAAAAAAAGCAGCCTGCTTTACAGTCTGCAGTGACGGCCCTCAGCGTTTGGCATTTTGTATATTATCGAGTGGAAGTAAATTTCAGAGTAAACTTTAAGAAGTCTACTTTGATCGATTTGCCTGCTCAACATTGCCCTTAAGCACACATTAAGCCATTCTGTCCTCAAATCAATCCACTATAAAAATAACCAGCCAACTACATAACTGCAAACAGCAGTGAGGGGAGACAAGCGGTTCACGAGGGCTCAGTCTGTCTGGCAGCTTGATCTGAGGATTTGAAAGTAAAACTGTAATTACTGACGGCATGTCTCATCTCTGGCATCTCTTAATGTATGACCTGGCACAAGAACCAGCTTTGTTAGAGAAAACACAGTAATTCTTATGGGTCAAAAATGAGTTTTTGCTAATTGTGTACCAAATTTAGTGAAAATTTGACCAAGTTAATGGCCACTTAAAACATTTAAAGGTGTTTGATCAAATACATTTATTATGTTACATTACATCCCTGGAACAACCACTTATATGAGGCCAAAATGTCCCAGGGTACCAGGAAAAAAGGCTTTTTTTGTTTGTTTCCGGTGCCCCAAGTGGTGAAATGGCAGTTTTGGTAATTTTGCTTGACTGTAATGAATGGCTTAGAAAATTTTAAATGCAACTGATGACTTTTGAAAGACTTGACCCAAAAACAATCTCCAGCAGTTTGAGTTAACAGTAGAAAAAATTAGGCCAATGAAAAAAATCTCAAACTTTTGATTAAAGTCATAATGGCTCTGCCTTCGGACCGCCCACCATACAGGACGCACACACAACTAATATTAGTTAACAGAGATTTTTGCTCATTGCAGTTTCTAAGTCCATGTACCAAGTTTGGTTTAAATAAATCAAAGCATTGCTGTGATTTGACCACACTTCCTGTTTTGCAGCTTTGACTGACGAGTGCTTTCAAAAATCAAACACAGAAAAATTGTGGACTGTGAGAAGTTTGGAAAGCCTTTCATAAAATCCATCATGGAAATAGTTTAGAAGCAAGTTGTGTGCGTCAACGTACTTCTAGCTTTTACCCATTAGTGTCACTAGACTGTGAGAAACATAAAACTTGGTGAAACAATTCAGTGAACTGTTCTCAATCAGTGTGGCAAACTTCACAAGTTTTTATCTTAGGAGCTGCTTTAGACTGTTTTCGACAATCGTGGCTTGACGCACGATCGCTTCAATTACTGTAGATGGTGCATATACCTTCTTCAGATAGCTGTATAGAATAAAGGAAAGGCTTTCAGTATAGGCTCGTAACTCTACTGGGTTATGGAGTGAGAATCCCTCATTAAATGTCAATAATCTGACTGGAATCAAGGTGTCAATTATTATTATTTTACTGTGATCACATGTCAACTAGATGAAAAATATAGAATGAACGTGGAAAACGCAAAAAACTGATGTCAGAGATTTGTGTTGGTGTGCTTCCACCAAATACAGCGAGCAAGATATCATAGAACACAAGTACACTGCACTCTGCTCTAAGCAGGTGGTGGGTCGCACAAGATGCACTCATTCTTTGCTCCGAGATTGCAATGCACTGCTGGATCGGCATCGCCACACCCTCCGCTGTGCCATTCCTCCCACTGTGACCCACTGTGCCGCATGGAGAGCCACCAAGATACCAATCTGTTGCAGTTGAGGAAATAATCTCATTGCACTCCAGGGAAATACCAGTTTGACACTGTGTTCTGTACCCTGGCTGCAAAGTCCAAAGACTTTACAAGTTATTGCATTGCAGTTGGTGATCCTTCCACATTAAGACACTTCCTGTGAGCCGCTAATAAAAGGGTGTCTAAAAAGTGTCTTTAATTGCGCTGCTTTTTCGGGAAAAAACTAGGACAGGTGAAAGATCAAGATATCCTTAGGGTGCTTTTAGGGAAACAAAGATCAGGAGCATCTCTTATGTTCATGTTTCATTGTGTTTCTTTTAAATGAATTAATTTATTTTAGCTTGTGCCTTACTGAGCACAATAAAATTACTTGAGATGGATGAAATAAACTATAAAGTGGGAACTAATAGTCACACCGAATAGCTTGTAGGACCACTGCTGTAATTATAGAGTCATTTTCTGCAGTTTTTCTACAGAATAAACTTCTGACAATTAAATGTCAACTTTAAATTTTCACCAAAGAATGCATCTTTGAGACAAAACTAAATTCTGTCTATCAGGTGCATCTCCAAAAAAGAAAATTACAATTTATTACTGTGTGAGGTCTTCCAAAATGTGCGAGAATGAGAGTCCCTCAACTGCAAAGGAGTTGAAATAGGAGAGTAGGGTAGGGCAGCTTTTAAACAACCATTATTAACTAAAGCGCCACATTAATAATTTAAAAACAACACTGAAGACAGGAAACACAACGCAGTAAGCAAGATCACTTGTACAATCACAGACACACAAATGCACACGCACTCATGGAAAGTCAAAGACCAATAGAAATTGACTGTGACATGAAATCTGAATGAGCCATTGAAGGATGTCGAACTGATCACATTGAGAAGGGTTTTTGTCGGGCAACAACCTTTAAGCTTCAAGTGTAAACTATGAAACAACTTACAGCTGCACGTCTGGTGACTTATGAGTTTTACAGGTCAAATCAAAACTAACAAATGAAAATAAATCAGCCATATAAACAACAAGAGAATCTTAAAGTAATTTCTGAATTGTCCAAGGACAATGTTGGACAGTAAGGAGAGCCAACAAAATGAGTGATGAGATTATTCCGCTGTACCAATTGGGCTACACTTCCCTGATGCTCAGTTCTGAATATTTTGTTCTCTCACAGCTCGTTTTTCTTTTTTTGGATCCATTTTTATATCTTTAAGAGAGTCAAATCTTATTTCCTTGTTTTCGCTTAAAACCTTGCTTGCATAAATGAATATTTTATACACATAAGCCAATAAACCTGTAGAAACACATGCTGCATATATGTTATATCAGATCCTATACATTTTCCCCGTACACACTATACACTGTACATTATAGATTTCCGATTTCTACTTGAAAGCAAAATATTGGAAGAGGATCTTATGCCAGATGTTCTGTATGAATTATTGATTTTTTTAAAATTTGAATTTCTTCCAGCTGTGTAATGACTAACACTAAATGTTAATATATGTGCAAAAAGAAGCAGTAATCCATACAAGTGGTGGTGGATGGTGACTTTTGCTACTGATGGTGAAAGCAGGAAATAAACCTAAAGTCATCCGCTGTTGGATCACAAAAATTGTTTACTTTCACCAGAATATTTGTGATTTTTTTAAAACTGACTATGTTCACATTGCATTTTGCGTGTATTTATAGGTGATAACATTTTTTTTTTTTTTTGAGACCTGCACTTAGGCTTATGCTCTGAATATAGAAATGGGAACTGCAAAAATTGTTATTATAAACAAATGATCCAGTAAATGTTTGCAGCTCTGAGCTGTTTAGTCGAGGTTTACATCCAGTTTCATGTGGTCAGTTCTTAAAACTTTCAATTAATTTCAGTGGTTTTTTTTGTTGTTGTTGGGTTTTTTTTATAGAAAGTTGTTTTTTTTTCACACCCATCACATGCTTTTGTTTGTAAATCATCTTTTGCTAGGACTGAAAATTAGACTAATGTCCTCTAATTAATTTTGCTTTTGAATAAAGTGGTGGCTTTTTATCAGCTACGTACTCCAAACATCTAAACAGCGAGTGTTGAATTTCATGAGCTGTGATGGAGTAATTATCACCAACATCGATGATATAAATGAAGGGGGAGGAGAACACTCTTTTTTCCAACAGCAAAAAACTAACCTTTCAAAACTCCCTTTTAAAAGGTTAGGAAATTGCAATATGTGGGATCCAAAAGCTATATGAATGTGCATCATTGTTGATTTTGACACTGATATGAATAGGGAAAGGGATGCCGAGTAAGAAATGCGACAAAGAAAACAATAAAGCTCGGTGGCATATTGAACTTGAATAATGTTCATTTAACAGCTGACAGCATGTTTACAAAAGCATTTATAGAAGTTTTGAGCCGTTTCGATGCCACAATCCCCAGATTAGTCTCTGTGCAAATGTGGATTAAAGTGAGGTTGTCCTGTAGCTCTGGTTTACTCGACATTGTATTTCATTTTTGTTGACCAAACTTTGACAAAATAGAATCAGTGTAGCTGGTTTTAATCAGATCAGCTGATATTTATTGCACTTAAATAATTAACATTAGCACCTAACTGATGTCATTATTGGCATTACTGGGTTTGTACCAATCAGTCAGCTTAAGCTGAAGGAAACCTACAGTGAAAATGCCACTGAATGCTAATGTGCATGGCTAATATGCAAATGCATGATGGAATAGTAGCGTAAATAAAAACTGAATGGATCCCACAAGAAACGAATAGGAAACACACAGTGAGAGTGGCATGGGCCATCATTTTCAACATCCTAAATGGAATTTGAAATAAGATTGGTGCAACAAAGTCCATAGGAGGAAAAAGAAGGGAAGCAAAGATTTTAAATGACTTGTAGCCAAAAAGTAGAAACACATGCAAAGACACAAAATTTTCAAAAAGCAAAGTAGTAAAAACAAAACAAACAAAAAAAACATAGTGAGGTAGTAAAAACTGTATCATTATCAGAGATTTGCAGTGATCTGATGCTTTCGCACCACTTCTCAGGAGACAAGACCAAGCACTTCTCAGAAGGTACCATAAATTTACTGTCATAGCAGCACATCATATATTCACGCACCATAAATTACACAGCTTTAGTTTGGTTCTTCATTATTGATCAACACCCCAACTGCTTACAATATCATAAAGCATTCCACAAGGTTACTATCCTACATTTCTCATACGTTAGTCAGACTGTATTTTATTGTTAAGAAATTATATTATTATTACTATTATTAGTGTTTTTTTTTTTTAAATGATGGTTTATGCAAGTAATTAAAGTAAACACACATTTAGGTCAGAAAATTAACACTGACAATAAATTGAGCCATTTATAAAGATATTTAGATATTTTTTGGCTTAAAGAAGGTGTAGACCATTTTATAGTTGGATAAAATGTTGGTATCTGGGGATGTGGTTGGATCAGACGGCAATAACAACACATGGTGCACAGCATTAGCTGTCTTATATTAATAAAATGTAGGAAGCTGAGAAACCAGTGTCAGCAATTATTGCATATGTTAATATGCCGAGGATTACCGCAAACACATAATACTAGATGCTTTACCTACTGGGGCAAACTACCCTCCTACTCATTCATAATTGAATCACATTTCAGGAGAATCAGGAGTGAGTCAACACACTGCACCTCGACTACACGACGGAAATTGTTATGTTGTTGTTTTTTTTAGTTTTTGGGGTTTTTTTTTTCATTGTTATTTTATCGTGAGGATTTACATCCATCTCTTTGCTGCGAGGCTTTAGACACTAGTTGAACCGTGTTTGCTGCCCTGGTTGAAAATGAGCGATGTTAACAGGAACATGCTTTACCAAAATAGTTGTTGCACGATTTATGCATAGGAACACAACCAACTGACAGGAACCAAAGGAAGAAGCACATGGGGAGAATGGATGAGTGGCTAAGGTGCTTGTTGAAATAGCACAATGTGACTGGGAGAGGGGTAGCTGTTAAAGGGGATTGGTGGAGAGGGACAGAATGTTCAAATGCAAGATCGTTATGTCCTCTACCATGAAAATGGAACCACTTTAGCCATTAATCATTGATGGACAGGAGATGATGGATAACTCCCTTGTTGAAGCATTCTGCTCCATCCCATTCTGTACCGCTTTGTCTCAACATCATAGCAACGTTTGGAGTCGCAACTTTGCCAAGTATTCATGTCAAAAACAAAAAAAACATAAAACAAATTACTCCTAAATTTGATTCCCAATTGGCCAGGAGATATTTCATTAAATGTGTGAAATATCACAATTACGCTGGTGTTAATCACCAACACATGTCTGGCTATTAGGACTATATATATTTTATTTTCATTTTCATTTTTTCATGCTGTCAACATATTTTGCATGCTGGCAAGTTATCCCATTGCAATATTGTGAAAATATGCTGCAGGCAAGAAAATGGTCACAGTGCCATGTTTTTATAATTCTTGGTGCCAAATTTCTGGTGCTATATTTCCCATGGCAGAGAAGACTGGCAGCATCTTCACTGTATTTTACCTTTGTGCCACCAGGCTTGTTGTCATAGAAAGTGTTGAATTGAGGCTCTACACACAACTAGAACCAACTTCTTTTGCAACTTAAAACATGCTCTCCAACTACATTACAGCAGTGAAAAAAAAAAAAAAAAGTTTGGTAATGTACAGAAACCAGGAATGGACAGGGGAAGGCAGCGAACTTCATAAAAGTTGTAGCACCCATAGTTGGAAGATTGATTTATTGGAAGCAATACATCCCTCTGTAGACTCAGTATGTACCAAACTAAGTCAAGAAAGGGTTAAAACTGCTGTGTATGGCTGTTCCTCTGCGCTGACGTGTATATTTTATGCTTTTTTCACTTTTTTCATTGAGAGTTCTCCAAATAATGGCAGGAGAATTGAGTCTTCCTGGCTTCCCAACATGGCTGTCTCAAAAAAAATAAAATAAAAAAAGCTTAAGCCAGCGGAAAACTGTAGTCATGCTATTCATGTATTCTGCAAATGTATTCTTACTGCACCTTGTCTTAAGGTTGCAGGCAGCATGACCTAATCTTTAGTTTTTGTTTAGGGCTGAGCACAAAAAAACTCTATTGTTATGGCCAATGTGTCCATTTGTGTTCGGCTTTTTTGCTCTAATTTTTATCAGTGGTGGGAGATATAAGTGGATCATTTACTTAAAGGTTCCCTGTGGAGTTTTTGAACTCCACTGCTATAGAGCTGTTCTTCTGTAAATGGGTTCGTGTTTTGTTTATCTCGTGCATGCAGTCAACAATGCACATATGCCTCTGTTGGTGACGCAGTGCAAATTTGGGTCAGTGATTTCACCTTATTCCACTGATGCACAGGTGGTGGTAACATGCCTACATTTGTTTGCAAAAGATGAATCTATAAAGGTATGCAAGACTTTAAGAATACTAAGCAATTAACACTTATTGTAAACCTTTGTAAATCTCAGAGGGCAACTTTGACATGATATTGCTTGTAAAATCTGCCATTTTTTGTGTCAAGTTCTGCAGGTGTGAAAGGCAGCTGTTCAAAGTTTACAGATGGTCAGGTGAATTTCAGTAAACTCTAATGTCCATGTTTCATGGTGGGAGTAAAATGTACCTAAGGAGTTTCTTAAACTACCACTCTGCTGTTTGTTTGCCCAGCTTGTTCCAAAATATGACTAAATACCCCACTTCAGTTTGTCTTTCCTACAGTGATTTGCTTATACAGTCAATATTTGGTGAAATATGTGGCATAATATGAGCACACGCTTTATTTACCTTAGAGAGAATGAAAATATATATATATATTTTTATTCTTTGGAGGTACAGCATTGTGTGAATGACTTGTGGTCAGTGGGGTTTGGATTACGTGCTGGATGGATGTATCGTTACACTTGGGGCACTAGTTTATAATTTAAAGTTCAGTACAGTGATTTTGGTGCTGTATATGATTAGTTGTTGGAATGTAGGCAGTAACCGAGGACACTTTGACAAGAAGCAGACCGCAGCATGCTCAAAGAGCTACAGGCATACAATAAAGCACTTCATAACCAATAGCATCTGCAGTTTAACAATCCAGACATTATCCTTTGGTCATGATGTGAAGCTTTTTGTAGCAATGCTGAGAGCGGCATCTCGATACCTATAACAAATAAGGCTCAGGTCAAGCTGTAAGACGGGAGTCAGGACTGTGAATATCAAGCTAATGTCACCGTGATCAAACATCAAAACTTTTGTGAATATATGCTGCTTCAACCTGAAAACACTATATCTCTGTGTTTTAATTTGATATTTGCCGCAGTATAATTAGCTTAAGCAGACAAGGAGGAACAAAAGACACATGAATAAATCTATCTCATCAGTTACCACATTGTTCATACATTTTCTGCAATCCAGTATTGTATACGTGTGTGTGACAGTGCACCACTTACGAGCAGATAACAAGAGAAGACTATGGAAGCAGACACCAACCAAAAAAAAACCAGCGTAACCTGCCATTGTTAAACAGCTAATTAGGGGGCAGGCAGTCAATTAGGCATTGTATATTTCAAATGTGCTTTCCTTTATGCATAGCTGCCTGGAAACATAATAGATGACTCCAGAACAATAGAAGCCTCCAAAAAAGAATATATATATATATATATCCACTTCCAAAAAAATATAAAAAATTATGTTGAAAAAAAGTTAGAAAATACAAAAAGAAAGAAAAAAAAAAAAGGCTGCAAAAAAAACGTAAGATTCACAGAAACATCTTTAGTGCCAGCGGTGTTGCTGCTGATGAGACCCTCCACATAGAGCATCTTTAAATTTACCCCAAGGCTTGTGTTTTGATTGTAACCACAAGACATATGTTGCAGAGATATTGCCAACCCTATAACTGTCTGATTTTATTGTTGCATATTTATCCACATAAATACATGACACGCTGCCTTTCATGGACGCTTTATCGCAGAAATTAGGACAATTTAAAAGCGTTCTCTCAATTGATTAAGAATAACAGACAAGTCTACTGAAACACTGAACTCTGTGCCAGCAGCTTTGTTGTTTCTGTAGTACAGATGCCCAGCAATTGACTATCCAGGATAAACAAATACCAGGCTGTCACTCAGTCTGGCAGCCATCCGACCACCTCAGTCACAGACAGCCAGTGATGCCATTGAGATGGTGCGATGCCAAAACAGTAGATGGCTGTCACAGATCTTATGACTACGGCTCCACGCTGCAGCGACAGACCCACAGTACCCGTTTGCATATCCTTTAACTGTATATCAAAGTGATGCATCAGTGTTGAGTTTCTTAAACCACACAGTTTGATTCTGTGCAGGTGATACCTCGTAAAGTTCAGCTTTGAGTTACATTGACTTGCGAACAGTGTCATGAGACCGCCAGGTCCCCCCCCCCCCCCCCCCCCCCCCCTCCCCAATTCTGTGCTCTCTTTTCTCAAGGGAAATTCAGAGGGATGATCTATGCATATTCGCAGTTTAAACACCCTTTAAACCCAGTTCTGCCGTATGCGAGGAAGTGTGTGTTTGTGTTTGTGTGTTCCTTCTGATACCTAAATCCCATTGTGTGAAGAGGAAGTAGCAGGGTAGAGTAGCTAGGGCCCCTGACCAAGCCTGTGGGTGGGTGGCATGGATTCATAAATCAGGGAGCAGTGTTAATCTCTCTCAGGTATTGGAAAGCCAGCCCTCAGTAAATATGTTGCCCCAGGATACAATGGGGTTTAAAGGATTTCTGTCTCCAAAGAGAAATTAGGCAGGAGCTTCAGAAGTGAGCTAAATGGAAATGCTTGCTGGAGCATACAGAGAGAGCAGGGTGCTGCTGTCAGCTAGTAAACATCGTCTCAGAGTAGCCTCAGTCATTATCGTGGCAGTCGGTGCCAACAGCTAGGGTGAGCAGACGGGTGGGCTGATGAAGAGCATCTTCTATGCTGATGATTAGTCACAAAAGGGAGGAGAAAATCTGAGGACTGTTGGATTATACTTCTGGGAATGAGAATTATTTGTGCTACAAGTAAAGTGGCTAATTACAGCAACTTACAGTTATATCCCACGCAATGCCAAGCGTTTATGAGTCTGGATGGCTGTATAATGTTTGTCAACTCAATAGCACCCTAAAAACAAACAAACAAACAAACAAAAAGTTTACTCACATAACCGCACAATCACACAAACTGGATGGAATAGTCTTGGAGGTAATATAAAACTGACCAGATTGACTAGTTTTTTGTTTGTTTTTATTTATATTTTGATTTGTTTTCTGTCTATTAGCTTCAGATGGATACACAGAAATACACTCATGCTGCAATTTTACATGAGTGGATTTTATTTAGCTCTATAATGTTCACTCCTGGCGCATCATTTTATGGTTATTTTTAGACAAGGCAGAGCACTTAGTCAAGGCTATAGAGAAGCATCATGGTCTTAGTTAAATACTAAAAAGTGCTTTGACTTTCTCCACTTTTTTTGGAAATATTGAAAATCAACCACAATACTACTACGTGGTTTGCAGTGGGTAATTATTGGTAGATGAGAAAATGTGTCCATTTTCTCTGTTTTGATGCCCACCGATTCCTATTTTGGATCACATAGGGATGAAACTTATCTCATTATCTCAGCATGTATTGGGCAAGAGACAGGATGATAACATAACATAATATATGATAGCAACAAGTACAGGGAGTAATAACACGCACACCAATGCACACAATTTTAAGCTAACAATTCAAGTAAGTTGCATATTTGTGGTGTATTGGAGGAGACACAAAATCATACATAGAAAAATACCATTAAGTATTGTTTTAACTGTTTGTTTTTTGTATGTGGATGCCAGTATAATGTATGTAAATGTAATAGATGATGATGATGATGATGATGATGACGATGACGATGATGATTATTATTATTATTATTGTTATTATTATTGTTGTTATTATTATTATCCATCCATCCATCCATCCATCCATCCATCCACCCATCCATCCATCCATCCATTATCTATACACCGCTTAATCCTCATTAGGGTCGCAGAAGGCCTGGAGTCTATCCCAGCTGACTTAAGGCGAAGGCAGAGGACACCCTGGACAGGTCACCAGTCTATCACAGGGCTACACTTAGAGACAAACAACCAAGCACACTCACATTCACACCTACAGACAATTTAGAATCACCAATTAACTTCAGCATGTTTTTGGACCTTGTGGGAGGAAGCCAAAGAACCCGGAGAGAACCCACGCTGCACGGGGAGAACATGCAAACTCCACGCAGAAAGATCCTGATGCCCCCACCGGAACATGAACCAGCGACCTTCTTGCTGTGAGGCAACAGTGCTAACCATCAAGCCACCTTGCAGCACCTATTATTATTATCATTATTATTATTATTATTAGTAGTAGTAGTAGTAGTAGCAGTAGTAGTAGTAGTAGTAGTAGTAGTAGTAGTAGTAGTAGTAGTAGTCATAGTAGTACTTGCAAACTTGGTAATAAAAAGAAAAGTAGCCCTACACAGAAAAGTTTTATTTTACCAAAACCATCTGACCAGTCCAAATTCCTTCACAGGCCTGTCATCATCAATTTCACAACTGCAGCTTTTGAGTTCTTTTTCTTTTTTTCTTTTTTAACTGTGCATCGCACATTTCAAATGATCTGTTTTTATACACTTAAACAGTGTTGACTAATCTCAGGACTGATATCATGCGTCATATGAGTCAAAACTTTGAATACCTCATGTCGCTTTTATGTCAATAGATGAAACAGTTGATCAAAAATGACAATTTGATTTCGGATGATGTGGGTGCATATTCCTAGTTGAGGGGACATATTATAATTTGTTGTGATAGTGTTGTGACAAGGTAACAGAAATTGTTTTAATATTTTAGAATGGGTAAGAGAAGTTTACAGAAGGTTACAATTGTCACGGTACGATGAAAACATTGATGGAAAAGGGGAAATTGTTTATACTGTTGTAGAAATTGTGGATGTAGGTTTGCGCTTTAAAGGCATAATACAACATTTTGAGAAATAAGTTAAATTGTGGCCTGCAAGGTGGATCTGTGGTTAGCACCGTTGCCAAGAAGGTCATCGTTTTGCGTTCCAGTGAGAACACCAAGGATCTTTCTGCGTGGAGTTTGCATGTTCTCCCCGTGCAGCGTAGGTTCTATCCAGGTTGTCCAGGTTCTCCGGCTTCCTCCCACAGTCCAAAAACATGTTGAGGTTAATTGGTGATTCTAAATTGTCCGTAGGTGTGAATGTGAGTGTGCTTGGTTTCTATCTCTAAGTGTAGCCCTGCGATAGACTGGCGACCTGTCCAGGGTGTCCCCTGCCTTCGCCCTAAGTCAGCTGGGATAGACTCCAGCCCCCCGCAACCCTAGTGAGGATTAAGCGGTGTATAGATGATGGATGGATGGATGGATGGGAAGTTAATTTGTTGTTGTATAAAGACACAGCTGAAGAGATACATGGATACTGTATCACTTTCATGTCTGTCCACTGAAGTCATTTGGTCACATGATTTGCACTTCTAATATTCAGAAAAAAATGGACTTTCACCTGAAGTGGACCAATAAAAATAATTAAAACACATCCATTTTAAATAAGTTCAGCTGTATGGACTGACCACAACATTACAAATGTGGTGACCTTAAAGAGAGAAAGATTCTAGGAACTAGGAACTACCACAAGATCTTTATTTCTGCCAAAGTGGACAAGATTAGGTCAAGAACTTCACAAATGTAGCTCATTTTATAAAGAGAAACTACATCAGCTGTCTCATACTGATATTGTGTGGTGGAATGCTAGAAAATCAAAGCTGTACGCGATAATTATTTCACATCTGCTATCACTTCTGAATGAAATGTCTATTTTGACATCTAGTACTCAACACTTTGCATGTCTGCTACCATGGGTGTGAACTTGGATTGTCAGAGAAGCAGACTATAATCTATCCAATGTTATTCACTTTTAGTGCCCACTGCCTAAAGCTAGATCTATTTGTATGCAGTATGGTCAACACGGGCTTTTAACACAAAACCGTGTTGCAGAGGGGGTCAAAAATTTTGTCCAAGCAAGAAGAATGCCTATGATTTTCTTTTTTCAATCTTGTGAGACACACAAAAAAGGATGTTTACATTAATTTTAGGATTTTTTTTACCGCAAAGTCATCCAAAAATTTCAAATTGAGACACAAAGATCTATTCCGCAAACAGAACAGCTCACTTTGTCACATCTGCTCACAAGCAAAACATATACATATAGGTGGGCAACAGGGAAACATATGCTGATGTGTAATTTGAGCTTCGTGCACAATTCACTAAACAAATTGTCTTGCTGCGAAACAGCGAGGAAAAAGGTGAAGCACAAAATAAACCACAGAGCGTACGTTCTGCTGCACTGTCACATAAACCATGAATCAAACTGTTCTGTGTGAGTATGTAATAATACAGATAGATATAAAATAAGATTTAGAGATGTCAGTAAATGTGTTTTGAAGAGGCAAGCAATCTCTCATTGGTTCCACTATGTGCCAAGCTAGGCTAACCTCGTCTCGACTCACAAAAACGCTGAACTGTTCCTTTATTGAAAACGCATAAAAGGTGTTGGCCATTTGAATTCTCTTCTTGCCGCTCGAATTCATGTCTTTTTGTCACCCGTCTCATTACTGTTTACTATGACTCGGTACGCCAAATATTGTCATTATCCAGTGCAGTGTCAAGCAGTAATATAAACCTGCAGGCCCTGACAGTCAAAGAGACACACAGAGAGAGACGGAGAGACAAAGGGTGTGCAGGAGAGGGAGTATTTATACTGAGACAGCAACTTAAATGGGTTATCATAGCATTAAAGTTCCATTCTGACTGGGCTCCTTTAACATGTCACCGTGAGAGTTCTCACAAAGAAAACGGTATCTTCAGAGAAAGCTGCACCTTAACCCTGGTGAACTGATCTGGGGGTAGTGAGCGCTGTGATAGGGACTAATCCCCCGCTGTGTGCTTTGAGCGGGACTCAGAGCAATACACCAGAGGAAACCAAGGAGAAGTGAGGAACAAGTGCTAAGAAAGAGACTTCTGACAAACTGAAAAATGTGTTGAAGTGGTGCTGTCACCGTGATGAATCCTTTCAGACATCGTCTCGAAATGGGATGGAATCTTAATACGCATGTGTGCAGGAGGAGCCTGTGTTTGTGTGTGTGTGTGTGTGTGTGTGTGTGTGTGTGTGTGTGTGTGTGTGTGTGTGTATGTACAGCGAATTTCTGAGTGAAGCATATGGCGTTTAGCTTGTGGAAAAATCCACCAGGAACCAAGCTGATGCCTCCTGGTTAATTGCAGAAATTTACCAATTTAGAATTCAGAGTGTGACACTGAGAACTCCAGCAGATGTTTGGAAGGTCTCAGTTAAATAAAAAATTAGTGCTGCCCAGGTGCACGCGAGACTACAGTGTTAACATGTGATTCAAACACAGATTTGATTGCCAACATGCAGACAAAAGAATTATTGGTGTTGACTGGCCTTCTCTGGTTGGAATATCTGTGCTATATCAGGGTTTTTGAAGGTTTTTTTTTGGTGAAACTTTTTAATTGGCCCACATGGTACTCATCGACATCTGTCCAGATCCTTTTATACAGTTTTGCCTTCTGGTTTTAAATTCATACAATATTACAGATTTCTTAACTCCCTTTCACACATGCACGCTGTTCCATTCATCTGATGGCAACTGAACATGAAGGCTGCATGTCTGAGTGTTCGCCCAGGTCTGTAAAAGTGACGCCGGCGATCTCAGTAGGTTGGACCTCGTAACATTTCCATATTACCTTCAACATGGCACAAGTCTGAACTGCACCCGGTCACATCAACAGCACTTCAGGTTGTGTGAAGCAATTTCAGGAAGGCTTTTTCCACATTTCAGCACCAATA
>NW_007578453.1:234290-237977 GCF_000690725.1 Stegastes partitus
AGTACTAAAGACTCGCCGACACAAGAAAACACAGCAGAGGCACTAAATTATTTGTTTGCTCATCCGTGTGTCATACGCAATATCTCAGAGACCGTTGATCTGATTTTGACACAGCTTGATAGAATGATGCATCTCACTGCTGCATTCAAGTATTTGCAATGACACTGAATAGCTGAAGGCAGATCAACCATTAAGGGTCAACAAAGGTGACATATTTGTTAGTGACAGGCTGACAGGGACTTCGCTAGTCACAGAGGACAACACGTTTGCGGTTGTTGTTTGGTGGATGGTGCTGTCGTAACATTTTTAGTCTGTTTTCTAACTTAAGAAAGAAAAAAAAAAGGGTGTGATATTCTCACAGTAAGCTGTTAACTGTTGTGAATAAATGTTGTCAATTATACAATTAAAAAAAAAAACTCTCCAGAGAAAGTCAAGTCTTTAAAAAAAAAAAAAACTTGTTAACATGAAGTGTTTTTAAATGCTAGATGGCATATCATGAACAAAATAAGGTACAGTTGTCGCTGATGCTTCAAGTACCATTTATTGCATTATAATTTCACTTAATTTTGCAACATGTGATCGTGTAGTAACAGCAAGTGTAAATACATACTAAAAAACTATCAAGTTATAAAACCTATCAAGCTGCTGCTTTGTCAGAAATGCAACAAATTAATGACAGGTACATTGTTTACACTACAACAACAACAACAATAAAAATACTGACATTGTTTAATGAAGAAGTCAGATTGCAATTATATGATTTCATTTTTGACGATCACAAAGGTTTCAATGTGCTGTTTCACAATTAAAGCCACTGTATCTTCAGCCAGTTCTACACTTTTAATACGAAACAAGAAGACAAGGAATGTACACAACTTAATATAGTTCTTCTACAATGTTAAGAGAGTAAACAGTAATAACATGGCTGTTGTCAACAAGAGGAAATTACATGTTTTATTTATTTATTTTTCCTGTAAATCCAGCATGCCTATATAGAAAATCTGAACTAATTGAACGGTTACTGTTGAAGCCAAGTGAACAATGAATAGTACAAAAACATATTTCATAAGAACTGTTGGGGTCATAACTTTGAAGTAACAATAGAGTCGCGCGAACCGCCACAGTGTGTGTGTGCTTGTGTATGTCTGTGACTGAAAAAGGAGACAGAAAGACAGGCGCTCAACAGAGACTTCAGATGGGCACAACTAATAAGAGGTGAGAAAGAAAATATCACATTGAAAATAGATGGAGGGATGACAGGTGAAGTCAAGGTGAGCTGACAGGGTGAGAAGTAATCACTCTGAGAGTAGAATGCATACTGATCCTGCGAGTGATAGAAGGGAAAAGGTCATAGACAAAATAAAGCAAGTTCGAGACGAGAAAAAGGTGGCAAAGCTCCTCTGCCAGGACAGTAGCGCGGTGGAAGGACAGAGCTTCCCACAGGCTGACAGTTTGATGGCAGTTGTTAGTGGCATGAGGGGAGCTCTGGCGATTTTTAGATATTTAATGGCCTGTTGTGGATTATCGATTTAATTGCTCGCCTCTACCTACACCGAAAGAGAGCTTTGACGTAAAGTAAGGTCAAGGAAATTCACATGGATTTTCTATCAGGACTGTTTTTTGGCTTCACTACGTTTAAATATGAGGGCTTTTTATTGCTCGAAATTTCTATCTCAGCTCTCGACTGCAGCACGTGTCATAAAAAATTAAATTTGAAAGAAAACAGAAAGAAGTGAAAATATATTATTTAGACGTACAGTTTTGATATTTTGGACTAACAATACAGTCAAAGTGACAGAAAAAATATATTTTTAAAGATTTATTATTATTTCATAAAGCCTGGAACATAAAACTCAGCTAAACTATGCTTTAAATAGCTTTGTTGATGTTTCTGTTGCACTTTAAATGCACTTGCAAAAATTGTGTTTTGTAACCGGAGGTAGGCGCGCGTACACAATGCAAATATTCTCAGGGGTTAAACTTCAATGAACACCAGAGCACTTTGGTTATAGGCATCACAGAGCTAAATAAATGTCAGGATCAAGGTTTTCTTGTCATAGATCCAATTATGACAACCTTTAATTACAGACAGACACTGAGCTCTACACATTCGAGGTGTAGGAAAGGATTCTGTACTTCCCAAGCTGAACATTTAAATGTCATTCATCCTCACTCAGTTCTAGCGGGCAGACAGTTGATTGACAGCATTCTGACTCAGCCGATGCCACGGCCATTACGCCTACGCTCCAAGCTAAAGCATTTTAGCTGCAACATCCTTCCTATAGGTCTTCCTCTCCGTTCCGTTCGCATATTAACTGCTTCCTTTTATTTTCATTCTCTCTCCCTTACCTGCCCTGCTCTTTGCTTCATGTAGCCGCTCGCTGCTTTCCATGCATCACCCCTTCAGACCACATCCCCATCAGCAGCTGTTGATTGTTTTTTTTCTTTCCACTGGAATACCAGCCGCAACGGTGTGGCTGGTATTGTTCTCACCTTAAGAGACCATCTTTGTCTGCGTGTGAGCACATGTAGCGTCGTGAGCTCCTGTCAAGAAAGCTGAGAGTTTGAAGTTGCGTGTGGTTCGATCCATGACTATCAAACACAGACGCCAAAATGTTGTAATACATTATTGCATGAGTACGCAGACCTTGCGTTTTCCGTGATTCCAGAATAACCTCTAGTTTTGCCCTGTAATCTAAGTTATGGCTTTGTGTAGCTCTCATTTGTTTTCCCTTCTCTTCCCTCTTCATGCTGTTTATCTTGAGGCAAGAGATCAAAATCAGAACAAAGCCGAATTAGATTCCAATCAAGTGCGAGACACATCTTGATTGAAGGAGGCAGAAAAGAAAATAGAAAGCTTAAATAAACAAATGCAATGTCATATCTGCCCTTATCTTTGTTGCCCTTACAAAAAAGAGACAAGTCCTGATGTACAATTACACTTATTTGGTGATGCACATACAAACAACCAGTTACTGACTAAAAATACAGATATCCCTTCTAAGTAATTCAAGGCTGTGTGCTCATCTGATAAAAAACCAAAAACATTGTTTTGACATCCGCATCTGTTCATTTTTTGCATCTGGCGGCAGCTGTACAGTCAAACTCACTGTATATCAGGTTCTGTTCACCGTACTAAAGATGTGCATGTGCAAAAGCCCTCTGTTTTTTATTTTTTTTAAAATAAAGCCTTAAATTATCTAGCGCTGTGCTTTTCTGTTGTGTGCATTAGATCAGTCAATTAAAAGTATTAGTTTTTCTCAGTTTCGGTCAGTGTTCTCTTGCAAGAAAGATGTGGGTGTTATATAAATAAATAAAATCCGGTCTGTGTGTCTATGTGTGTCTGGGAGAGCGGAGGGTGTTATGATACTCAGCTACTGTCCCTCCTACTGGGTCCTGCCTCAACCCTAACATCACGAGCTAATCCCTAGAAATGTCACCCAGAGCTTGGCAAGCCATTTGTTGCTTACTGGTGTGGAATTTGCCACTAGGTGAGAGTGATTCCATTTAATCTATCCACCATTACAAGCTGCAATTTTGCATGGTAGACAGTATTACTCAGATAAAGTGTTTAATAGAGTTTACACCACGATTTACAGAGGGCAATCCTTAAGGGGCTGAACTCAAACTTTTTTACTTTAAAAAACTCAGCATTTCACGAGGACATTCTAAAAAAAAAAAAAAAAA
>NW_007578453.1:238117-259652 GCF_000690725.1 Stegastes partitus
TAAGGTGATCTTGTACTTCAGTCGTTACACTTGCTGCCATAATTTGTCTCTCATGTCGGAGGTGTCAAAGTTGCTACAGACGTGGACCGCTCAGTTGTGAATTTCAATTTAACATCATCCCTTGCAGTGTGTGAAATGGAAAACTCAAGAATGGTAATTAATGTCTCCTGTCAAACAACAGGAAACCACTGTAGACTCCAATCCTTAAATAAACAATGATGTACTCATTGACTTAGTGCGAATAAAGAAGGCATGAAGAAAAAAAAAAAATGAATGAATGAAAAGAGACAAACATTGTTACCGAGGGAGACGCAATGCAACAGTAATGTATCCGGGATCTACAGTATGCTGATGTAAGACTCATTTTCACAGATGAATATGATGCCTTCAGGCGCTTGAAAATGGCTCCCAAGGATGAAAACTGACGTGTTGTTTTTCTTTTCTTTTTAGTGCAGCGTATGTTCTTACCCAGTGGGATTTCAATAAAGTCAACTAAAGGTTAAATAATCTGCTCTTAAATAAGCTTTGGGTGAGTTACTTGCTAGATGTCCTAACCAACTTGCCAAAGTGATTTACAAAAAAAAATCTGTGGCGTGGTCAAAAAATGAGCCCAAGTCAACGTCTGACTTTAACTGTGAAACTCACTGACCTTTGTTCTTTAATTTCCTTTATTATGTATTCAGAATTAATTGATCTAAAGATTACACCCCATGCTTTACAGTTGTGTGCAGGTCAAAGTCATAAAACTGGAGTGCCAAGATCATGAATCAATTACAAACTTGTATTTTTTAAAGGCACTACCTTCACAGTTATTTTGTCCTTCGCTTATACCAATTATTATATAAACTGCGGCCTTACTTCCCTAAAATTTATCCCCCTGCATAATTTTTCATGATGGGTCTACATCAGTCAGTCACTACA
The DNA here is from genome assembly GCF_000690725.1 of Stegastes partitus. Lineage (NCBI taxonomy): Eukaryota > Metazoa > Chordata > Actinopteri > Pomacentridae > Stegastes > Stegastes partitus. The sequence goes on from NW_007578453.1 coordinate 239,039, forward strand.
ACACAGATTTGCCAGAGTCGAGGTGCTGACCCAACAATTTACACCCCAAGTGCCCTGTGCCAACCTGTAGCCATAACTTTCACTGTATAAGACATTCCTTAAAAAAACATGAACCTTGTTCTCTGTCTGTGCCAAACTGCAATGGCACAGAGCAAGGCATTATAAGCAGCTGGCAGGAAAAACTCACACCCATCTGTCTTCCCTCTACCTGGCACCTCAGCCCTCTCCTTACCAGAGATCAAAGAGCTTATTGTGTGTGTCTGACTTTGTAATTCTCACATGGAAGAGCTAAGCTGAACATGTACACCAGTACACCAGTCCAGTGCTGGCTCAATCACTGGAGAAATTCCTATAATGTACATCTTAGGCTTTCCACTGACAAGACTACATCGTGTTGTAATATGGGATTGAAACTTGATCCCCATGAGCAGTTTCATCGGGGCTTACAGTATGTTGTTAGCGTATGTAGTGCGAGAGAGAGAGAGACGAAAACTTTCAAGTTCTTTAAAATACGAGCTTGACAGTTTCTGTGTCACTTCACTTGACTGTGCTCAGTTAGTGTGTGCAGGTTAATCCCAATAGGTGTTTCTCTGACTTGATCCACTGAATGCTCATGTTTCAATATTTACCAAACCCACTAAGTTTAGTGCTACATACTAAGCAACATGCAGTATTAATGCTAACTCTGACACCTTTGTAAGCAATAACGCTGAGGGAGTGACATTTGTTTAGTTGGCTAGTGCAGGCTGCTGTCAAGGTAGGAAATGGGCAATGTCAAGACTCAGCCCACCTATTTTCAACGCCAGCTGTCATGCACTGCCCACATGCCCACTCTCGGTTTTACTAGGAAGTCAGACGGTGTGGGAGTTCAGGGATCCAAGAGGTCCTCAAACCTGTCACACAGGCACATTATTGATGCTCAGCATCTCAACACTGAGAGTCTTTGGTAAGAAGAACGCTGTATTGTGTGGCAGAGGAAAGAATGGCAGATCCAGTGATTAGTTCACATAATGTCCTTAACATTTCAATTGATGCTTTCTGAGTGACTGCATGATTCTGTTTGCATTGATCAGCGGCTATAATCAGAGATTTGAGACTTTTACAAGTAACCCTGTTCAGACATAATTAAATTAAATTACTCTGATAAGTACTTTTTTATGAAGCTGCCAATGAGTCATACCTCCTGTTGTTTGTCAGAAAACCTATGGCTTTCTCAAAGAGATGCATCAGATTTTTTAGTGTGATGCACTCACAGCAACTTAGATTAATTTCCAACTTAAACCCTCAATATCAGTAAGAAGATGTTAACTTTAGAAGTTAATGTTTGAAGTTCTAATGCATATTCTAAACCACATTAAAAATCTGACCCGAGTTTCCTTTAATATGGCAGCAGCCAATAGGCAGAGAAGTTTTCACACATTACTTGGGTCCCCAGTGTGTTAATTAATATTTATATTTGTCCACTGCCTCAAACTCTGCCTTCAGGCATTTATTAAATTATCATGAGTTTGGGCAGAGGCATTACTGTGTGTGTTAGTGAGAGCACAGCAGTGCTGTGGTACTGTGTGCACGATCTGTGACACGACCGCTCCCTGATTCACCAATCAAACGATTCCACACAAATTAAGAAGAGGACCGATAATGACACCACATACAAACAATATCAACAGCAGCATTAAATTGGGGGAGGGGCATTAAACACTTGTTTGTTTACCCATTTATTTACATAAGTCAGTGATGCAGAGAGTTGCCTTTGGCAGCCTGAACCTAAACACCCATAGCTTTACAATCTCCACAATTAGAGCCAGTCCTGTGAGGTATCTGACAGCGTGACCAGGAGGTGCACGCTACCTAGTGCTGAACACAGTGCTACTAAATGCAAGGCAGCCATGATAATTAGTGTTTCTAGCCAGGAGCTTCTCACTGGCGTCTCACCCCCGCACTGACCCAGGGAGATTGGAAAGAGGCCCGGTGGCTCCCAAGAGACTGAGCCTGTCAGGTCCGTCACTTCTCCCACGACATAGGAGTGAGCGGAGGTGTTTTAAATGCCAAACAGGACACACTTGCCAGGCCTATCGGCTCTGCCTGAATACAAGGCCTGTCTGTCTGTCTGCTGTCCCTACTCTGTAGACCCTGAAGCAGAGTCGAGGCTCATTGTCTGGGGACAGTTAACCTGCTGGGAGAGAGGGAGCAAAATCCAAAAAAAAGATGAAATGACAGTGTTGTTGGTTGGTATGTCGCAGAGTCCTCACACGCACAAATGTAGTGCTGAATCACCCAAAAATATATCCGTCTATAGCTACATTTTTAGCTGTGAATGTGCATTGTGTTTTTTTCTCCCCTTATTTTATAGTATAATGTGAGCAGGATGTCAGATCTTTTTGCAGGACACTTTTCTTTGTTTGCACTTATGTGTATGGATTTTCAGAATCGAAGTATGTCAGGAAAAGCAACAGTGAGGGGATAACATTGAGCAGACATGGAGCCTGACTTGAGATCACAATGGTGGCTGCACCAAATGTGTGCTTAGCTGCATAATGATATTTGTTTGCACTGTGTTTGTTCCCACTCTGGCACAAAGCTCAAAGTGATGAAATGCAAATTTCATGGTTTTACCAATGAAGTGGCTCGTGCTTCAAGTTTCTCTCAAGTGAATAAACTAAAGGTGTACATGCTAAATAAAGACCAAATTTTAAGCACCTATAACTAAACTGCTGTACACACCACACAGAAATAGATTAATTTCAATGTCCAATAAAAACAACTTCATGGTTATGCACACTGGAGCTCTGCTAATGTACTTTCCTCATTACTTGCTGTTGAGGGCACATTTGAGGTTCATCCTATTATATTACACTTTCCTCCCTCAGTGTTTCAATTTTATGAACACTTAGAGATTGGTTTACATTTTGAAACGTTCTGATTAAAAAGTGGGGAAAAAAAAGAAGAATAGTAAAGCAGGGCTTTGAGTATGATAGAAATAGAAACAAGTGTGACAGATACTTATTATGATATGTATGCACCTGATGAGATGAGAAAACTTTCCCTAAGAAGATCTTCCATCAAACCTTTAGCGAAATTCATTTCCTCCTGCTTTCCATGTCATATTATTATAGACGCACCCTGCATATAAGATGATTTAAAGGAATCACACATCAAAATGTGTTTATTCCCTAGAGCCTACATAACACGCACAGGGACAAATGTGTGAATTTGTGTTTTAAACATGCACGCAACTGCAAATTAGTGTTCACAATGCAAGCGTATCAGATGTATGTGCCATGCACGGAAGCACACGTTCGTTAAAAGCCCGTCTGTGCTGAAAGGGATTACAGAGAGGTTACTCCTCCAGTCCAAGGGCATGACCTGATGCATGGTATTAATTGCCAAATCATATGCGGTTGTGTTTTCCTGTGAGTAGGGAAGACACCTCAGTGAAGGCATCTTGCCTCATCTCAAACCATGCAGCTGATTCACCTTGTCAGATTGAAATTTACCCTTATTTTAAAATAGGTCGTTCTCAGCATCCTGGAGAACTTGCCACAGCTATGGATTTCTCTGTCTCAGTGTCCTCTCTCTCTTCATGTAATCCTAGACTGGCTCGGTGATGTTAAGATTTGGGCCCTGCAGATGGCATAACATCTGTACTTGTCCTTGTACTTCTTGTTGCTGAAGATTTTTTTTATTTTTTTGCAAATCTCGCTATAAGTTTGGGATTGTTGTCATGCTTATAAACTTACTTTGAGTCCAGCCAGATGCCTCCCTGATGCTGCCTGATGATGATTGATATGAACCTAAAACTCTAAAGCCTATAACTTTTGTATATTACTGTGATATTTCTGAAGATGTGCAACACAATTACTGCATGTCTCCTGATTTTACTAAAGGATTTTATGTTCATATACTATTTTGAGACCAGTAACTGTGCACAGTGCCACAACCTGTGTCATGAACCAATTAAAAGGCAGGGCTATGCTTTTCGGTATATTTCTATGGGACATCAGTGTTGTCAGTGATGTAAAAACGAGTATCAGCCGTGCAGGAAAAGACAGCTTATAACCAAACCAAAGCAAACACTAAGGCCAGGTACAAAGAGGAGAACGCTGATAGCAGCCGGTTTAATGGTGCGGTCAGATCAGTATTAGCTTGGCAAGAGTCAATTCTCTTCCTTTCTTAAATTAGCTAGACATTAAAGTGCCCCAAGATCTCACAGGTTGAAGTTCAGTGAAATTGAATTCAATTCCAATTAGTTTGTGACCAGAAGCGAATACAGAAAGTCTCATCTCCTTCCTCTCTGAATTGAATGGTAGAATTTTGGTTTGACCTCACCTTTACAAAGGCGAAGAAAAAAATTTACTCTATCCTCCATGCTTCGGAGGAAGCCTTTTCACAGAATGTCCAGCCAAGGCCTCGGCCAGCTAATCTACGGGCAGAGAGGGGTGCACCAGAGGGCAGACTCAGGGGAAGGCAGCAGGGGGAAAAGACAGCTAGGTCTACCCCAGACGCGGAATCATAATCTAGAGAAAAAACATTATTTTGGTGTTTTCACCAAAAAGGACTGGGGCATTTTGTGTGAGATACTGCAACACATCCATCAAGGGCCAATCCAATAGTAAACCTCCCACCCTGGGCGGCCCCAGACCCTTTGGAAAGAGTTGGTCCTCTATTGGATGTTTGGATTTTTTTTTTTTTATCCAACCAGCCCACTCTTTTTTCTTATTCTGTTTTGTTTGTTTGCTTACCCTCCAGCCAGTAGCCAGAAAAGGGCATGTGCTAGCCACCACCAGTTTAAAATGGTATTTGTTATTCATTCCTTCATATTGTTCTCAGTATTAGGATCACACAATGTTTATATTATCACCATCTTTACTACTTCCAGTATCATTACATAAATAATGATAAAAAAAAAAATATTATGAATAATATAAATAATCAAAGAACAATAAGAAGAAATATATATATATTTATTTTTTAATTCTCACTTTCAATACAATGCATTATCCTTATCCTAGTATTTTATTGTCAGTTAGGATAGGAACAAAAAAGGACAAGTAAGGACAGGAAAGGAAAAACACAATGAAGATTTAAAAAAAGGCTATGACCTATAAGCAAGTCAGCAAGACACTGTATAGTTGCTGTGGACGCAGGTGTTCAGCTGAAATTAAAAGCATAAAACCCTTTAAATGCAGTGAGACCATAAACTAGCAAAAAAAAAAAATAAAAAAAATTCTTACTTCCCAACCCAATAGCGCTCAGATAAAGCAAATGCAGGACACAGAGTGAGTATACAACAGTAAAGCCACAGAACAACAGCCAAACACTCTGTGTTTACTCAAAACCACTTCCTATGTCACTCACTAACTGGCATACACCCACACACCCATACAAAGTAAAGGGTTTGTTTGGATAGTCCTTAATCACAGCTGAGGGCTACACAAACATCCAGAGCTCAAAGGGCTTCACAGTGTGTCCATTATAACAACAATTAATGCAACACAACACGGAAAATGAAATATTAATAGCAAAGTTGAAAATAAACAGAATGTCCGCACTTGGAGGATTCAGTGAAATCTAGTAGCAGGGTATCAAGGCCAACCTGGTCATTATCACATTCATCCTTCAACAAATAAGTGCACAGGGGTGTCTGCATCAGCCATCTTTAATAACTGTCAATGAGTGGCGTAGCAGTAATGGCAGGGTCACAAGCTGATCTATCACCAAAGTGTGTAGAAATTGGGAGACAATACAACTGTTACACATCTCAGACCTTGATTTTGTTTGACTCACACCACGCTCGGCCATTCACCACAGACTAATTCAGGTATCAATTAAATATGGGCAATCAAACTCAGATGGAATATTTTCCTCCAACTGATGTTTGGTAGCTGATTATTTTTCATGGTTTGAATCAGCTCTATAAATCCTGATCCATTTCCAATCTTTTGTTTGTTTGCTCTGGGGTCCTGCAGCTGTCATAAAGCTGCGATGGAGCTCAGTTAAAACACTGGAGCGTCTCCTAATGCACAGGATTGAGAGCGAGCGAACCACAGAGCACACAGCATCCAGCAGTTTCAGTTAATGATATGTCTGCGAGCAATGCAAGAAAGAAAAATATGGTTAGTTTGCCTCTATTTCATGCCTCTAAAGTGCTGCTGTTGGTTGACAATTGCATTTGAACTTTTGTATTTTTTCATGCTGATGGTGAAGAAAGTGTGTCTAAATCTTGCCACAACATATCCACACTGACGCTATTCATCTATCTCTCTATTATAAAATATGCACTGTATACATACGACAGTGTATAAAATATGCCACAGAAGAAATTAAAAGAGAGCCGTGATGCAGGATGTATTTTTTTGTAATTATTAGCTTAGCAGCTGTCTCACCTATTTATAAAGTAATTTATTCATGTTATTATGGACTACATGAAGCTGCACACTGAGAAAATGGATGAAAAATAAAATAGAAATATCCTTTCTGAGTCAAGATTGTCATGAACTCAACTCAAGCGAATTAGCGTCCATGACACACCCAAAAATACTGACACATTTTCCATCATTTAAAGCATTTTGGTCAAATTGCATGGATTCTCATTCACATATGAAACAATGATGAATGGCATGAGAATAACAAAAAGCGTTAAATGTGGAAAATTACAAGCACCTTTCAGACAAGCATCAGAACAACTGGTTTTAATGCAATATTTGCCAACTTTGCATGTTCAAAGTTCTGAAGCCTATACAGCTCTGAACGGCAGCTCAAACATACAATTGCTCGGAGAACTACACGTGTATGAGGTTTGACGTGGACTTTAAAAGAAGCAGCACTGATGTTAAAGTGAAACATACCGCAGGTGTCGCTACGCTGAAGGAGTCGCTAAAGCACTAATGACCGTTGCTGGTTGTGATGGCGTCAGACATGATGTGGTTACTAATTTGCATATTTTAATTTTGAAACTAATTTGAAAGTAATGTAGTGTCACACAATATGCAAATATCATATAATGAATGGAGGCACATGAAGCACTATCCCTTTTGATGCCTGCTATTATTTGCTGCACTGGATGATGTGTGCAACGCATGCTAAATGATACGTGGGTCAGATTTAGACTCTTCAAAAATTGCCTGGTAAATTGGCATATAAAAGTGCTAAACAGAACATCTTTTCTCCTTGTGCTCCTCCATGTGCTTGTCTGTCATTGCTGGCATCTGATGTTGATCTTGTGCAATTTGGACATTCTTATTCTCATCCTATGAGCAGCCTAAGTGTCATTGTTTCGTGCAAATATGCCTGTGTATCAATCTAAAACTTTAACAGCTGTCGCTAATACCTCAGTATCTTGTGAATTTCGATGTAACTCTCCAGCCCATTCTTTGCTAAAAATATTCTCCACACAAAATACTGAATCTTTGCTGTAACAAAATGGCTGCTTGGGGAGGAAATGAAGTCTAAGTGTACAGAAAAGCATGATGTAACAACAACAGCAGCAGATGGGTTTACAGAAGAGACAAAGAGTAAACCTACCCTATCAGGGGGGCCATATGTGCCTTGGATAGCATCCCAACTCTTGGTGCGTAAATGTGGCAGATGTTTGCTTTAAGATTGCTACACTTTAAAACAACAGCAACAGAAACTATAAAGTGGAAGAAGTAATACAGCTTGCTGCAAAGCAGCCAACATATTGCGTCGTAAAATCCAGTTTTTATGACAAATTTTTATTCCATAAAAAGTAAATAAATAAATAAATAAAGAAGCCGAGCATATTGCTGAATGATTGGAACAAAGTGCACGTCATTCTCACATTTTATCTGCAAATCAGTCTAAGAGTGAAAATATAAATTATATAGGAAGGTTTTAAGGTGGAAACACTTTGAATTAGTACTTTAGATGTATCCTTTATTGCCTTAAACACATTAATGTGACTGCTCTTTTTACTGTTGTAAGATCACAGCGTTCTAATTGAAGTCGTTGAAGCATTAGAGCCCAAGCCATCACATAAAGACATTTTGTTGATCCAGGCTAAGAGGAGAGACATAGAGCGGGCATGAAATTGAGTAAATGACAGGCATTCACTAATGTTGACAACTGCCAGTTAGTGCCTGGGGTGTCACATGATCAGTTATGATGGGCCCTGATATGACTCACTTGGAGCTAAGGCTCTTAAAAATGGGCCACTGTGACCTTTCCCTTGGGTACAAAGCTGTCTGGGACAGAACAGCTGATGCAGCTGTTTGTACTGTAGCACTTTTGCTATTTGCACAGCGTCTTCAACACTCATAACCTTTTCTGCCAAAAGCCCTGTTATTCACAGTCTTCATGATCAAGGCTGATGGGCTAAGTGCGGCAGACATTTAGGTCCAAATAACCTCTAGTATCAGCATTTTAACTCGGCCCTCATGGCGTCGCGTTCCTGAAGAATTTGTGTTTTTTTCTTGAATGTAAAAAGTTCACAAATCGCTTTATTAGTTTACACAAATGGGGTCTAGTTGGTGTCAAATTGATGCAGCATCTTACAGTGACTTGTAAATTATTCACGGTCTTCAAAGCCCCCTTTACACCCTGTGTGTGTGTGTGTGTGTGTGTGTGTGTGTGTGTGTGTGTGTATACGTACGTACAGCAAATTTGTTCCACATCACTCAGTGTGCTTTGTTACTTAAAGCATGTGATTGGTTGTCTGCATCCTGGCTAGTATTGCATGTGAATATGTGTGTGCCTGTGTGGGAGGGAAAGCGGGAAAAAAAGCGAGAGCTATTTTAAATCTGATACCTGTGTCACTTCCACTTGCCCTAGAATAGAAATTATATTGATATTTCATACTGTGGATGTAGATATATGTAAGATTACCCTTTGGGGACTTCTACTCTCCTTTGAATTAGGACTCGGAATAATCAAATACTATGAATTTTTATTCTTCTTAATCATGAAAAGGCTATGTGGAAACAGCAGAGCCGGAGTTGATTAAAGTGCAGCTGAGATTCATTGAATCTGGCTCAGAGCTCGAAGGAGTGTTTTAAATAGGAGTCCATTTAACAAAATGTTATGTTCTTAATGGGAAGGTAATAAGATGGTCTTTATCTTTCATTGAAAAAAAGTGAAGTCGTTCTCCAGCACGATGATGTATGCTTTTAAAGAGAAGTACTTTGAGCAAAGGAGGTAGAGAGGAGGGCTGGGAATATCATGAAAGAAAATGACTTTTGATCATGCGTTTACTGTGTGATGTATGTCAGATTTCAAACTGCGGCTACCTCCAGTGTTTGGGCATTAAAGGCAGTAAAAAGAATCATAAATCACATTGTCTAAGAAGTATATTTTTAGGCATTTTTAAGATCCAAAGCTAAATAAAGAGGTAGACACGAAAATGTCCCTGTTAAAATCTGCTGCACTGTAGTGGAGTTGCGCTAATGAAACGTACAAACAGCTAAGATACGATTCCTCCTCCAGGGCTAATATGGTAGAGTGGCCCATTTTAATTGCAAGGTATTAGGATAATTATCACATTAATTAATTTGTTGTGCTGCCAAAATTGTGGAGAAGTTAATTAAATGTATCTCATACTTTGGTCATATCATGGAACCCAATGAAATTTTGCCTGCATGTCCCAGAAAAGTGAAACATCCCTTTCAGACAGTATGAGCTAATGTTATTTCTGTAACCAGATGCATGCATAATGATAGATTTCAGATGATATACTTTCTTGAAAATTGGAGACAAATCATGGCCTGCTATTACTGTTGCTGTCCAGATGGAAGAAAACCTATAAAATGTATTTATTTTCTGTGGCAAATCCCTTCCAGTTTTATCACTGAATATTTATGTGTCCCCATTTAGAGATGGGAAGGTTTTAGACAATTACATTTTCTTTTTCTTTTTCTTTTTCCTCGCAACACTGCTATGATTTTGAAACTGACAAAGCAGTTGAGATATGAAAGCAGGTTATTGCACAGTGGCAACAAACCATGTCCGGTGTCTTGAAGCTGAAATTAAAGGGACAGAAAGGCAGCAGTGTTTGGGTGCATGTACATGAAGAAGCGTGGCCAGGACGTTGGGTCAAAATAGATGAAGGGAGGAAATAAAACAGTTCAGCTCATGCGTACATCTTACAATGTATGTTATGTGTTCTATACATCCAGATGTCTTTGAACCGATGCAAGGAAACGACCGCGGCTTATTTGAAGCGTTAAAAGGCGTGAAAAAAATAACCGCGTATAACACTAATTAGGCAAATCACTGTGCGAAAATGTATTTCGAGATAATGTAGACGAGCTCATAATAGCAAAGCATTAAGATCAAGATCTGCTGCGAGTTCATGAGTCATGTTCCTCGGGACTAGACCTACTGTAACTATGCTTTTAAAGATATGATACTCACAAGTTAAAAATAAATAAAATGATTGGGTGAAAGGAATTTACTTAGCTGTGCAGTAATTTAAAAATAGTGATACTAAGCTGTCCTTACACTCCTCGCATGATTTAGAGAGACAACCTTGATCTAAAGTCTGTTTTTCACTTAACCTAACATTTTTTATTTGATATTTTTGGTATTTTCTTCTTTTCCAGTCAACTTCATTCAGTTAAGCAAGTTTCAGGGAACCAGCATGCTTTGTTAAGACCATGCAATATAATATATCTTTCAGCGCCGTAAGAACTGAATATGGAGTACAAGATACAAAGCTGCCCTGCTGTTGTTAGAGGCTAATAATCCTTCTTTAGATGCGTATTGTCCTGCTTCAGTAGACTCTGTCCCACACAGTCGCGTATTGATGGCCCCGTTGGCTGAGATGATGATACGCGCAGGTTAATCTAGCAGGCCTTGTTGTGGTGGCATGAGATGAAGGGGGGGATTTAGACAGGGCTCTACCGATGCCCCCTTGTGTGTGCTAATTAACTGGTACAGATTGTTCCCCTCACCCCACTGCCTCCCCAAACGCTACGGTCCACCTCAGCCCCTCCACCTCTTGCAACCGCACAAAAAAAACCTTGTGTTCTTTACAAACTCTTGACATTCATTGTTGGATATTCGGGCCGCTTCACCTTCTAATGAATTTTCCCGGGACCCAGAGGTCAAGTCGTTAAATAAATACAATTAGACGTGTCAAAGGCCTTGACACAACCTGATGTTATACTATTTGCTCTTAATTACTCTGCTTTTAAAATGGTCAGGACATCCAGGCCATAATGCTTTTTCTATCCTTAGTCGAACTGTTCTACCTTTGACAGCTTATCCACAATAGTTAAAAACATTTCAGAGTGAACTAATACTTGACAATGAATCATAAGCTTGAAGAAAAATATAGATATTCTTTTGTATTTAAATATAATCTTAATGTTGCAAGGAGGTGGGAGTTTGCATGCTGAGGCGTGTAAAGAAAAAACATTATGCTGGCAAAAAAAAGTGCTGGAAATATCGGAAGCCATTCATTTGTAGTTCCCAAACAAACTTGCCGTGCCCTCTCTTTAAGATCCAGTACAAAATGGCTTCCTCTTGGCACAAACTCTGACAGGTCATGACTTCTAAAACTTAACGTTCTTATAATAAGCTGTTGGATTTATTCAGACAAATAATCTTAACTTGAAGAGGAAGTGCAAAATCTGTCTGTAGCCACTAGGACTGTAGAATTAAATAAAGTAAACCAAAAAACAAAACAATGTGTGATTTATGCCCAGCTTTCTACACTACAGGCTTGACGTGCAAGCAGGTAAGGAGCTTACCTTAGTTTCTCATTTATATTTCAAGCACTTAAAGCACATTTCTTCGCTCCTGAATCACAAACATTGAAAGCACCGCCTAGTGCCCTAATAGAAATATTCATGTGCCACTACAATGCAGATGTGTTATAAAAGAAGATGTCTTTTCTCTTTTTTTTAATTTCTGCTTTAAGGTTTTGAGAGCACCTGTAGGCAGGTTGAGGAGGAGGATATGTATATGTGTAAAGCATCTTTTGAACAGACAAGCTTGTGCTCTTGATGAGTAACTCTGCTGTCCTGACTTGAGTGGGAAGTTCATTCCACTGGAGAGGTAGGAGAGGGAAGAATCAAGGCCAGGTGATGAAGTAATGACAAGGTTACCAACAAGAATGGAGAACCGTCGGTAGAGGCAGAGCGCAGAGCTTAAGGGCTTTTGTGGGTTGTTCTTTTGATTATTATATTAATGTGCAGGATTCAGGCCCGTGTAGGGGTGTTTTGCCAAAAGAGCAATCCTGCAACTACAATTATTCGCCAGTGTGCTGTTGTTAAAGACGAGCATTCCTTCAGAGAAATTTCCTTCTGTCTTCGGTCTCCCTCTCTTCCTCCTCCTCCTCCTCCTCCCCTTCCATGTGTATCTGTAAGATGAAGTCTTTAAGACCTACACTAATCCTGTCATTATGCTGTCGTCTTCGCTAGCATATCTTCTCACTTTCTTGGTTATCCTGTGGACTAAAGCAATTATTGCGCTGCAATTGAAACATCAAGTAATTAATTCATTTTCTGTGTTGAGCATACTTGGTTTGATGCCACGCTTCAAGTGTGAGATGAGTGTGTTTATGGGTCAGCTGTAGAGAAGGGGGTAAGAATAGCAGTCAGGCTTTTATGCATCTCTTGGCACATGGGACACCCACCCAAGGCCATGAAGTATATAACATGCAGAGTAATGTCATTTAGACCTTGGCAAGCTTCTTGTGTCCCACTCAGGGGACTATCTCGCCTCCACAGTGCTATCTCTCTCATCCTCTCTATTCCCTCTATGTCTCCCCTGCCTCTTCTTTTCATCTGCTCCAATGCTGCATGCCACATTGTTGTATTCTCTTTCTTCACTCTGTTCCTGTTCTAACCCCCCCCAACACACACACACACACACACACACACACACCCCACCCTCTCTTCTCATCACTCTTCTTCATCTCCATCCTTTCATCCTAATTGTCTAGCCATCTCTCTGTACACCCTCTACCTCCTGGTGCATGCCATCATCTGCGACCAGCGTGCCACAGAGCGCCGCAACACACTGCAGTGCCATGATCCAGAAACCCCACATTAACACTGGGATTTCACCCAGAGATTATTTAAGTGTGGCATGCCTGCCAGGCAGGGTTCCTCTCTGTAATCTCTATAGCCCCATGAATAGAGTAGGACTGGGAAAGAAGGGATTTGGAGGAGTTTGAGGGCTGATTGGGTTCTAGAATGGGTACAGTATGGGCTTTTAGGCATTCTCAATATTTCAGTTCCATATGGAGTTGGATTTATGAGGTGGGGGTGATAGCTCAATGTGTCACAGAGAAACTGAGGTTAAATCCCTGGCAGAATGATCCTCTTCTTCTCAGTTAGCTATGTATCCTTCAGAGGTTTGCAAAGTAATTTAATTTGAGGTAATTGTAGTGAGGATCCATAATTAAAAGGATTAAAATGCATGCCATTTATAGATGGGCTAAAGGAAATGAAATGATGAGGCCGCTGGCACCATTTCTGCTCATGCCCCATACATGTCTCTCCTTTCATATCCACTCCTTTGTCAGTGAATTCAGATTTGCATTATTTAATCTGTCACAGGATTCAAATGTAGGATAAAAATAACAACTGCAGACGTTCACAGCAATGACACCGCACGTCTGGCTGCTAGCTAAATGTTACTGTCTTGTGTACATTTCATTTATTTTATTTTTTTAATCTGCTAGTCGCTGGCTCGCACCGTTTCAATTGTGTCTTAGGAAATGTGTGCCTGTATGTCTATGTGTGATGACAGACCGTGTCCTCGACTCAACATGGTCACCCTCTCACAGCGGCAGAGGTCTGTGACCCCATCAGAGAGTCAGAGTGCCTGCTGATTTTTTGACATTGAGAGGGTAACAGACAAAGCTACTCATCAAATGTCCAATGACTGAGAGGACTGTAGGAGGAATGGGTTTTGACAGAATGCCGCTTACAATTTACTAGCTATTCCTCGCTACTTCAGCCGCTGAAGGTTTTCTTGCCGTCATTTATTTTGCCAAAAATAACAGTGTCGCCAATATGTCTTTTTTTTTAAAAACAGTTTTATAAGGTGCACCTTAAACAATCAGTTTTTTTTCCCTTTTAATCAAAAAGCAATTACTAAACAAGTAAACAAGCTTAGAGGTGGTCGAGGGAGCTCAATGCACGGCAACTTAAGAAAACACATGTAAATTGACAAAGCACAAGCAAATTAACATCTTCATCAGTTTGACAACACACACACACACACACACACCACAGAAACACTCATCACAGCCGAAGACACAAACAGACTGCAAATAAACACAACGCAACCGCACAACCGAACAGAAAATGCACTTCAAGTAGCAGAGGCAATAGGATTAGGGATGCAATAAAGCGAATAAAGCAATGAACCTGCGAACTTGGCTGGGACACGCTCACTGTTCAGTGCTTTGTGACTGTAAGTTATATCTATCTTTCTATATATAAAACATGGTGATCAAATGATGCAGATGACCTGTCAGTTTATGTAATATGATGAAATACACACACATTTGTGCGAACATTATGTTAGCTGGATAACTTGCTTTGTTTCTGGATTGTCTTCCGATCATTTTTATGGAGGAAAATAATCTACTTTGCTCTTCCAAACCAATCCTAAAGTAACAGTTTATACCACACATAAGTTAAACCTGCAATTTTGTCCTCGCTGCAAGGACACCTCGTGTGACATTTAAAAGGAAAAACCAGAGATATATGCTATTTTATTCTAAATTGTATATGTTAAATGCTGAAAACTGAAGCCGATTCATGTCAGCAGAATCTCTCAGTAGTTTAACCTGCTTGTCCTTTAACATTAAAGCCAGCCCACAAAGTTAGCACACCAGTTTACAATAGTTGAGGGTATTATATGAAAGAGCTATTTGGATACATTCATTGTGATCTACAATTAATACTGTACAAGAACACCTCATGTGTAGATACACAGACAAGCGCTTCACTAAATGCCCTGATCTTGCTGTGTTTTATTTGTAGAAACAACGTAGGAGCAGCCACATCGAGTATAAGAAAAACAAGCTAAAGTCAGTGCAAACTGGACTTCCAACTTCCTTACTGTCAAATTCATACAATCAAGCAGAAACTGTTGGAGAAGCTAGAATACATTATGATGTGGGATGTTTTTACAGTAGCAGATTTGTCACAATTACCCACCTGATGGTGCAAAACAGCTGCCTTCATAATATCTGCTTTATTTATTTTTTCTCTCTTGAGCAGAAAACATTGTGAAGGAAGTCAGCAGAAACTGAGTGCATTCTGAAATACAACTTCAAACTAAAGTATAGAAGAAGAAAAAAAAAAAAGCGAAAGCGCTATCAGCGGGTTAATTTAACCTATATCAGTTCAATATCCGGGCCTACATTAATAATGGAAGCTCATTATATTCATCTGCCTTGTAATTTCATGTTTCAGTGGCATATGGTGGGGCTGAGACATGCTCTCCAAAATGCACCTCAGTGGTGTGCAGCTCCTCTTTCATCCTCATGCCTCATGTTCTGCAGTTGCATGTTGGAAAGAGCTATTACAACAGGAGTAGCAGGGGAGAGCCATGATGGTAGGCGCAGATGTAAGGATTTGCAAGCACCTCGATGCTTAGCATTTACACAAGGCAGCATAATAAAAGTATTCTCTTATCAACACTCCCTCGGAGAGCCAATGAGGGAGCATAATCCTTAAGATTAGCTTGATTGATTTGTTTCTTCCAAACAGGATTCAAAAAGCAAGGTTATTATGATCTTTCTTCTTTATCGAAACAAGTGAAATGAAAGAAGGAGCATGCACTGAAAGCACAATCATACTCTATTCCACTGTTATTGTTTGAGTGCTTTTATAACACAAATGGTAGAATTGAGGAGAGAAAAAAAAGGCTTTCACTTTGAAATGGGTGCTAATTTCCACATTTACAATTACAGTCAAATTTATCAGTGACAAATAAGCAAAGGCCTGTATTTTAGCACTGTTGAATGTCAAAGCTAAAATGAAAAAGACAAACGTACACTTACTGAGAACCTTAAAAAAATAACAAAAAGATAGCACTTGTGACAGTTTTCTCATTGGCTGACAAAGATGCAGAACCTGGTGTAAGATGCATGAAATTACTGAGAAATGAAAAAAAAAAAAAAAGCAAAAAAACATTTTGATGAGTGGGAGTTCTGATGAATATTTCATCTTTCACTTTATCCAGATGGTTTCATTCTATCTAACCAGTGACTACAACCCACCATATCGGTTTCTTCTCTGGTAATCATCAGGGAAAATAGTACCAGTTTGCCGGTTGTGCTCGCTAAAGGCAAAACATTGTCATTTGTTCAAATAATGTTTGAAAGGTTGGTTTATCAACCAGTCGCGATTGCATTTTTCCATTCTATAGTTCCCAGCGCATCTGCAAATATACACCTTTGAGCTCTGCTGCTCTTTAGGTATTTGATATTCATGTATTGTTAGATGTTTTCATTATTTTGTCCATGCATGTATATGCTCTGCTGCTCTGAAAGCTGAGTGATTTGCTAAAGGAAGAGGGATGTGACTGCAGTGAAGCCTTCCAATGTAGGTAACAGTTTAAATGTCCTTGACAAGTGCACAGTTTGCAAAGGAGCAAATTTAATTTCCATGGTTTGAAATTTCAAAGGTATCACCTGCTGTAATTGCTTGACTAGGGAATCCATAAATCATTGTTCAGTAAGGTCATCTTGTAATTTCTTCCCTAATGCTGGCATTTATTTTCCTAGCATCCTCTCTTTCTTCTGATTTAATCTAGCCAGGTCATTTGAGAGATTAATTGCTGCCATCTTCAAAAACAACAAATTAGTTTCACACATGTTCCGACATTAAGACTGAGTAACCACACATAAAAAAAAAAAAAAAAACATCTACCCTGTCAAAAAAAATGTTGTACTACATTGCAGCTGGGTGTCACACGGGTTTCTCGCCATTACAAAGCAATCACAGTAAAAGTGGTTTAAGCCAAAAATGAGATCTGCTTTTAATGCAATGGGATGCAGATTTTACAGCCTACATGTGCTTTGAGCTGCCGAGCTGGTGGGCTCCTGTTTGAATTGTAATAAACCACCCTCGCGTAATAGTGTGTTTTCCCTTTTTCCTTTTGACATTTTGCCTTCAGGAACGCCGTCAAAGGTCAGAAACTATATCAATTAAATCCATGTTTGTGATTATCACACTTAATCATTACTTTTGATTCCTCTGTTCAAAAAAGCAAAAAAGTAGAAAGGTTGTTCAACACATGAGTATCCTGCAATACCTCTAGCTTCTTTCAAATATCAATTCATCCAGTCTTGTATCGTCCTATTTACACATTTAGGAGAAAAGAAATGACTGCCATATGTTGATGTTCTTATTCGATGAAAACAGCTTTGTCAGCCACACAGTCTTGTCAAAGTTCAAAAAGATAGATGAAGAAAACACTGTGTTGGTGACATTGTTGATGCAGGTCTACAGTTACAACTGGAAACCTATGGCAAGTGTTGTTTCACTGCAATAGTAGTAGTTTAATCCATATTAACTTATTGATAAATTCTACTTTATCTAATTTTTATCTAAAGCTGACCAGTGCAAATAACTTCCCAAGCCGATTGTTTTATGTGTTTCGACCAACGCGCGTCTCCGTGTGTTGGTATAGATATACCGATCATATGTAGGGCCATATTGTAGCTCCAGTCCCTCTCACAGATGGAGATTGGAAGAGGCTTGTGGGTTGCACAGCCCTCCTGCAAAGATGTGATGGACACTTAATTACTTGGCTGACAGAAGTTATTCGCCACCTGCACCCAACAGGGGTCTCTGCCAGGCCCTGACCTCCACTTCCTCCCAGTGCACCCACCAGCTCACAAAGCAGATTTATGCATATGGCTATCACTCACATTTCATGTTATCATTATCAGCTTTTTATTTCCTTTTTGTTCTTGCTCTGTTGTGGAGGTAGAATATATGTTTGACACCTTTTTTTTTTTTTTTTCTTGTTGTGGGATGAATCCGTGTTAGGCATCACCTTTAACTGATGTCCCTCATCAAAACTACATCGAGGGAAAATTGAGCATTTCATTTTTTTAGACTTTGAAACAATTGATGTGTGCATTAAAACTGCAATTACACAGTTACTTGTCCATTATTTGCTGCTTAATTTACACATTTCCTATCTGTAAATATCCTCCACTGTACTGGGCGCAGCGTCTTTCATCAGTGTGTGTGATCTCGTGGCTTTTAATATGCAACTGGCTTTCTCTGTTAACACCTTAACACCACTGCAGCCGAGGCAGACGGTTCTCACAGTTAAAGAGGAGGTGGTAACTTTTTCATCACTGCCAATTTAATGCCTGAACAAGTTGTAATTTTTGACACATTCGCTTATTTAATGGGGAAGACATCATTGCGAACTACATGACACAATGACGCCGCGCTGCAAGCTTGTGTTGAGCAGTGAGAGACCAACAACAAGCACCAGAAAACCACTGATGGTAGCGAGCTTGGAGTCCATTTCAAGCAAATAGGACATGCATTAAACATAATGTAAAGAATATATTATTGAGTATGGCATGCATAATCCATTCATTATATTAATGACCTTGAAAAATAAAGAGAAATTATATCATCTGCCACCCCTGTTATTTTACAAGCTGAAGTTTTGTATCAAATCAATAGATGACTGTCCTTAATTTTTCAGCATACCTTAAATCCATTTAATTCAGTGCACTTTTAATAGACAGTATGGCCCTATCCTTTCCCTGAGGTAATTATGAATAAATGTATATGTAGGCAGAGCGTGGTCTGAAATTACAATTATTAACAGAGAGGAGATGTACCTCAATATTGCAATTACAGAGCTCTCGGGGGATTAACAAGGTTCTGTTTTATTATCAAATTCCTTCAGGCTCAAGGTAATGATCAACACAGAGAATTACATGTCTTTCTGTCACTACTTCACTGTAGAACCTATATTCGGCTCAGTTTTTTTTTTCCGCCTATTTCCTCTCTCACCTCTCGCTCTTTAATTTTTTTTTTTCTTCCAATTGCCCTCTTTTTTTTTTTTTAGCTGTACACAGGTACTGTACCTGCTGTGTCCCCTTCCTCTTTATGCTAACACATTATGCTCATGACTGCGCATGTGGGCTCTACCAGAAGAGCACATGCCGGCAAAGTGTTCTGAAATGATTTTTATGAAGTCGTAGCGCCACATCTCCAACACCGCGGCTGCTTTCCACTACGGGCCTTTTTATTTGTCCTTGAGTTTTTGTTGAGACACCAGAGGAAGGGTACAAATAAATATGTTAGATTTGCCGGAAACCATGCCAAAAAGTACCACATCAGTAAGACATAGATCAACTGCTAATTACACATTGTTATGTTATAATAGTCGTCCAATTTTCTCACATTAATCAAATAATTACTGGTTCTGAATGCTACTTAGCCCACCTCCAGTGTCATGAGTGGCTGGAGAATGGCCTGACCGCACCTATTATCATCCTGCTAAGATCCATCTGGCTTGTTTGTGTTCTTTTTTAAACAAATCACAGGCAGTGCAAAGCCCATGGTGGGTGGGTGGGTGGGTGATGGTGCCCCTATAGTCAAACATGCAGACAGCAAAAAGAGGAAGAGAACACGATGTAAAATACACTGTCTGGCTTACAGTCTATATACAGGTACAGAAGAAAGGTGTAGGTATAACAACATTTTAAAAGAAAAAAATAAAAGACACTGTAGATAGTTTTACACATACCATGTACCTTTGGAGCACAGTGCTAAAAAACATACACAAAATAGCATAACATCTATAACAGTCCACATACCTTATTCCTACTTACTAACAAACGTTAATTGAGTGTGTATAAAAAAGTTTTAGAGTTGGCAAGCTACATGCATGCTTCAGGGATTAATTAACATGTCTTTCACTTTACTTTTGGACAACTTTGGCAGCAGAAAAAGCAAAAGTTGAATATTAAGTCTATACTTTTTATTACACATTAAGTATATGGTATGCAGACTATAATAAACGTGTCAACTGTTCTCCTTTTCTTTCCTCCTTTCCTCTTTAATAACACACCAGGAACAAGGTGTTTAATACAATCTTATTAGTACTGTACACCATCCATACCTAATATTTCCAAAAATACATAGAGTACAATTTATTTCTCCTTTTTACTAAATCCCCTATTTTCTTCCTATGCAACTACATTTTAGATGAAACCAGTCGCTATTTTACCTAATTCATACAATAAACAAACACTGCAATTACAGGTTGTGCTATAAAGTGGTTCATATATCTATTTTTATTTTATTATATTATTTTTCAAGTGGCATAATTCAATCGGTAATTGCTTGAAAACAGCCATATGTTTATTAAAATACAGCCCATTTTTTAATCTAAAAGGGGAATGTGTGTCAATGACTGATGTTATAAAGTAGGAATAACTGTTGCAGCATGTTTCACTATTTTTAAAGCTTTTATAATACGAAGGGGCATTCGTGTTGTTGGGCTTCAATTTTCGTGTGGAGTCATAAAAAGAAACTGTAATCTGTAATATACCCAGCTGCATGCGCTGTGGTAAACCACAAGGGTCAGCACTGTCACCTTCAAATTATGTTCATATGCAGCTCATTTGCAATGGCAATTTAGGGAT
>NW_007578453.1:259862-330590 GCF_000690725.1 Stegastes partitus
TGTACCTAAAACCTCAATGCTAAAATTCTAATGAAATAGATACTGTAAGAGAATTTTGAAGAAAAACAAAAAGAAATCCACTGAACAGAGATAGCAAATATGCTCAGAAATGTCATTTTTGTCTAATATAGTTAGGAACATATAATACATTTTTTGTCCAAATGTACTTTGCTAATGCAGAAGAAATTGTATTAAATACAAATGTCAAGATATATATACATCATATATATATCATCATGTGTCATATATCATAACATGCATGGGTTATATTTAACAATGATTCCTGAAAGGGTATAAAAATAGTGCTGGACAAATGCATGGCTTTAACCTAGTAATTTTATCACAATGCTAAATAAAGAGGCGGAAGGCAATTTCTTTATACCATCACTCTAAATACGACATCATGAGACAATGTATTGAACAATAAATCTTTCTAAAGTTTACAATGCATCTCTGAAATTAAACTCATCTAAAATTCTGAATTATATTTTTTAAAAAAAACTTCTAAATTAATTTAGCGGAAATTGCTTTACTTCACGCAACTCAAGATGCCAGTTGTTTTGAACCCATTTTAACTCCCAGTTTCGACCTTGTTACCATCCAGTAAACAATTCTTTTTTTGCTCACAGCAATGAAATGTAATACATGCTCATCATGGCACTTTAATAGCAAAGCACCAGTGACAATTTCTTATCTACTTATCCCTTCCAGATTAAAATCAATACTCGCTTGCACAACACAAACAGCGACATCACGAATAAAAACACGAAGACACAGTGTAATGTGGCACAGCGTGAAGCAATTGGACCGAACCACCGAGCAACACTGACGCAGTGATTATTTTCTCTCATTTAGATGCTTGGATTTCCCGGTGTCTTGTATATGTAGGGAAAAGAGAATTACTGTCGCGGTGCAGTGTTACTGTTTTATGAGGTCAACGTGATCATTATCTGTATCTGTTACATAACTTACACCATTACAACCACAGCAAGCTCACACTAATTAAAAGATTATGTTCTTGTATTAAATTTTAAATCTATTTGTCATATCTAAAATGTCAACACAGACTGTTAGAGGCTGTCCTCTGGGTGCTGTTGAACTGTGCAAATGTGTATTCTAAGTGAGGGATGGCAGACTGTTTATTTATTTGTTTATTTATCTTCAGCAACGTTAGTGACATGGCTTGTCAGGGCAGCGTTTTGACCAGGTTTTATAATGAAATTTGCCGTAGGTGCAGACGGTCCCAAGAGGATAAATGAGGGAACCGTGAAAACTGAATTTGCTACCACATATTTGTTGTAATAATGTTTAAAAAATAAATTTAAAAATGCATAAATGTATTTGATCCACTGGTGAGGTGAGCAGGCACACTCACTGACTTAGATCAGAAATTAGATTACAAGGTCAGTGGCTCAATCTAATGTAGTAGAAGATTAGAGGGGAAGATCAAATCTGTTTTTGTTTGTTTTTTTTTACTTTACATGGCTATTGTTGTCATGGGGACTCAACACTTGTACTGAGCTATGTCAAACAGCATGTTGAAGTGTGTTTGAAAATCTGTCATGCCATTTTTTAACTTTGTCCTACAGAAAATAACAAAAAAACAAACAAACAAAAAGCTAATTACTGACAGAAAGAAAATGCTTTTTATTTTTGTTCATTTAAATAATTAAAATATTATATATTTGACATGTTTTGACATCATATCTGATGGAAAAAAAAATAAAAAATTCTCACCAACTGGGCCATTGATCCCATTTAAGAAAGACTAATTGAGTAAAGTTATTAGAGGTGTTCTTATCTCAGTGCAAAGTCTCATAGCCCTTTCAGACATGTAATCTGTAACAGCACTGACTTAATTTAACTGTTTATGTGATGGATTTGGGTGCTCGCACACAGATTATATTTTAGAAATGTTCAGTAATTGCAGTTTGAAAAATTAAACTTTTGCTACACAGCAACCCTCCACTGGACTTTGAACATATCAACTACATTATAAAGGCAGAGTCGTGACGTCACCCACTTGTGTCTTGTTTCAGAGGTTTAATCCGATGGATAGATGGATGGATGGATGATCAAAACAGAATGATGGCAGCACAGATACATATCAAACTGAAAGTCTGGATGTCAGACGTGTTGCTTGTATTAGAGATGGCAGTGCTGTCAAAACTCTTTTAGACATGTCAACTAAAATCACTGTCTTCGACCTTCATGGTTATAACAGAAAAGCTTCTGTTTTGTGATATAAATACAACACTTAATTGTATAGTATGTCCACAAAAGGCCACATTTATTGCTTTCAAAAGCTATGTATTGTACTTCTTTGTATAAACAGACATACACTCTATGAAATGCATTGCAGACCTTGGTGTTTCAGTGCTACAGCACAGATTTACTATCCATTCTGTTCACAGTACCACTGTAATATCCAACTGTGTACAAGATGGGTACAATAGAAACTGTAGTATGTGCCGACTCATGCAGAGAACCTGCACGGATATGCAGAGACCTGTCGGGAAGACAATATTACAGCAAAAAAAAAAAAAAAAATGTGTTGAATTGTGATACATATAAATGTAGTAAGCAGTCCATGGTGGCTTGGTTAGCTTCTGCAGTTCAGTACAGACATCCAGCCTCACTTCTCTCTTACTTGGCTTAGATTTTAGTTGCCTAGTCACAAAGTATTACATGTTCCAATGGCTGTAGGCACAAGTGTGGATGCTGAGTCAAAAACTGAAGTTGTTTTGTATCTCATCATAGATGGGATTGAAGGTGTTTTCTACAATGGAGTTTGATTTAGTCCTCATCATCCCCATTACTGGCGCCTCCAGGCCAGACAGCAGTTTTTCACCAGTCTGCTAATTGCGCTTACATTCTACACCTTTTGTCTCCAGCTCTCCAATACAAAGAACAGTGTTCTAGTTGCCCCTAACTGATGGAATATGTGTTCTGTTCCATGCACTAAAGGATGAGAGCCCCACGACAACAATCTCATTTGCCCTTCCTTGCCCTGTTCCTCCACATTATCGGAACAGTACGGTTTGTTTTTAATGTGGAAATCCAGCCACGTCCACAGTTGCGGTTTCACCATATTTTCAGTGCGCTTACTGAGTAAGTTGCTTGTTCCTCCATAGGAAAAAATAAATAAAAACCATTAGAAGCAGGTACTGTGTGTCAGTTGTTGATACCATGGACGTGAAATCAGGGTTGATCCAAACATTTGTGATGGATTGCTAAAAGTTGAGTGATACCTGAGAAATGTTGGATCTTTTGTTTGTCTGCTTTCAGTTCTCCAGCTGTTAAAATCTTACCGTTGAGCTTTAATTGAAACACTTGAGCATTTCATTTTCACTAAGCTTAATATGTCATTTTGCAGCAATGCTTCATTTCCGCAGCCCTTGCTAGGTGCTCCACACTTTAAAAACGCTGCTTCATTTGAGCGTTAGTGTTTATCTTGTTCATGTGGGAGTAAGTTCAGATCCTTTCTTCTACATCAGATCTGTAATACATTGTACAAAACAGGACATTATACTGAATACGTTTGAAGATCATCTAAGGATAGTTGTGATACCACTGTCAGTGCATAGTTCTCTTGCACATATTTTTTTTATCTTGCACGAAAGATAAGACGTATTATGTAGAGAAATATGTATACACATACTACTAAAGAACACTTTTGGTTCCATCTCGCCAAATACAGTGAAGGACACTGATCTACGAAACACTATCTCTGGTATTAGAAGCTCTTTTGTCTTTCAGCCGTGGAGGTAATAGTTTTACCTGTTCCAACTGTCAAAACTCTCCACCAGCGTCCTCCACTCCTCCTCACTGCTGCAGTTTAAAAGGCAGGTCTCACCTACGAGCGTCAGGAGGTGGCATGACCCAGAACCGCAAATGAAATTTGTGGTGTACAGTGGATGAGCAGGAAAGGTCAGAGTCTTTTGGAGTGCCCCTGTGCTGCTACTCTTACAACCCTAAGTTTATTACTGAGCAGGAGAGGCCAGATGATATTCACTAGCATGTTCTTTTCAGTCGTGAAAGAGATACAGACAGAAAATGTGGGGGCAGACAGAGGTAAATGGCAGGCCGCAAAAAAAAAACCTGGTATGTACCTCAAGCATGAGGCTGTTAGAGAAACAATTTACTGGCATCTACACTAAAATGTGGTTTAGTTTATAGTTTATAAGTTTAGTTATATTGCTAAAAGGATGTTGTATGCTGCAATGCTTTTGAGAAATCAGCCTCGCTCCCAACGATGCATACACTGCAGCTAAAATCCGAACGAAATTAATAATCATAACTAGTCCATAAAGAGAAAACCTTGAGTTTAGTTTTAATAAGTAATATCTTGACTCCTAAAACAGCTGGTTAATTTTTAATGTGACTTTACTAAAAATCCAACAACTTTGATAGAATATTCCACATACAGTGGATTTAAAGTCGATCCCTGGAGTGGTACAGTGAAGTTTTGAGGAAAACACTAAGTGAGAAGAGGATTGGGGAAAAGGCAGTAAATATTTTGGATCTGTTGTCGTTTTGTTTTTCTTAAGTGAAATACTCATCAGAGTTGATCTTCAGCGAGGCTACAAATTTGGATCTCTAACAGAGGTGAATTGTATCTCATACGAAAATTGTTTATCAAATTACGTGATATATTTTGATCAAAAGACTAAAAGCTTGTCAATGGATGGCATTAGTTTTCAGACCAGGTAATCGAGGCTATTTAGGCACCAGGTTGTACTACTGTACAATTAACCCTTTAGAATGCTTCACAAAACATAGATAATGATGCTGGTCCTGGAATCTATTAGCATAGGACAAATATTAGAGAAATAAACAAGACTACTATGCAAATTGCCCATTGCATTAAAGAAATCAAGGGACTTACTTTTTTTGATAAATGAAACAAGGATGGAAAATGCTAATCACATTTCTTGAGCTTCATTTCCAAGAAACACACAAACATCAATCGCACACATACTTCCTCACACACCATACTGTACTTTTACGACTAAAAATGTGTGAGTCCATTAGAGAGTGCCTTTAGTTCAGTATTTGAATTACAAATTGATCTGAGAATAGTTTTAAGTGAGGTCTAAGCCAATAATATTTATCAGTGATCATGAAAATTATGTAAATGACAGTCATTTTTTTGACAGGCTTTGAGTTTTAAGGTTTTTTTTCTTGCCGTTCCTCACCTCCACTTCCATCTTGCTCATTCTGCTTCTCTGTCTCTCTGACCACCCTTCACTTCCATTCTCAAGCTTTGTCTTCTTTTCTATTTTGACTCTCTTCTGCCCTTCATCTCTTCTTATGAGAAGCTGCTGCCTGGCCTCAAAGGAAGCACTAGAAAGGATCCATCAGCCAGACTGGTATTCTCAGGAGAATGCATCCAGCATGTTGCTCTGTTCTGCTCCGCTCACTATTATATCTATCCAACCCTAGATAGCCTTTACTGTAGATCACAGGGCCTGTTTTCGAATTTGCTGCAAAGCTGTATGGAAGTTGTAATTCTATGCCTTGTTGGACACCAACCACCGTACCACTCTCACATTTCCCCAAGCTATTTACAATATATTTGCTGTTGGTCTGAGGCCGATCTTTATGAATATAGGTTATGTTTGTAATACTGTATATTATTATGTGCCTTTGTGTATACATTGATGGATAGGCGGCATATGTATGTATGTTTTGTAGTCGAGGATGAGAGGGTCGGAAAGAAAACCTAAAGCAGATTTAAAGCACACAGAATTAATCTGCCAGACGTATCTTGAGGCTTTCTGAGCAGCAGCTGGAGACAGTGGTATGGAACTTTAAGCCTCCATGCTGGACCAAAACAAAGCCTCATTCATCCCCAAATAACAACATCTGGGTATGCTTAACAGCATGGATAAATAAACAAGCCCTATGGACACTAAATCCCCCGCACTCAATCACTTTCACTCCCTCTCCACTCGTTCCCTCTTGCAACTCTGAAGGCTGCATGTTGTTGGTGTGGGACTGGCACATCAGCACTGATAGTGTGCATCCAATTAATTAGCCAAACGTTATCTCATTAGTAATAGCCAGAAGACTAAAACAAGAATACTCCCTTCTAGTTGCAAACAACCTCTGGTCAAAAATGAGGATGATTCTCTCCTCCTCTGTAACCTCTGTGATCTGTTGATGCTGAGTAGGAGGACAGAAAGAGAAGCATGTAAATGCTGCTTGGTCAAAGTGTCCATCGTTAAACAGCTATTCCTCGTGGTTCACATTTATTCCACTGCTTCTGCAGAATTAAACAGGCCAGCCTCCAGCATATCCTAATGACACTGTATCAGGAGGCAGTCTAATGGTTTCTTTGTCTTTAAGGTATCCGTCTTTGTGGACATCTGCAACATTTGCACAGTGCTGTAAGCAAAAGTCAGTACCATCTGACACAGTTCCGAATCCCTTGCATTCCTCAACACCTGTGCCTCAATGTTATTTAAAGCACTCAGGGGCTCTGCACCAAACACCAGCCACCGGCTATTTGCTTGTGTGTGGTGTGTGTCTAATGTGTGTGTGAGCGGAGGAACTTGACTTCTCCAACATTGTAACCAAGAGCAACGAGCTATGCACAGAAGTAGCACTAAACAATGTGGAAACCATTTTGTGTGAATGAATGGAACATGATCTTACATGCATTTCTTTATCTGTGAAGAGGAGCTGTGGCTGTGCAAAATCAGCTGAATATACGTGCTGATGTTGTTCTTTGACAGCAGGTAATAATTCAGATAGGGCCGTGGGTGTCACTGTCACCTTAAATTAATTGAAATAGAAGAGAATTCTTATATTAATCAAGCACGTTGGACAAGTTTCACAATATATGTCCATCTTTTCTTTTAGCACAACATTTTGGTTTAAAGTCATTACAAAATGGAAAAGAAAAAAAAGCACTTAAAAGCAAAACTATAGTGCTTATGTATAACACTGAAAATGATATTTAAATCACCTAAATGCTGTGGTGCAATGGAGGTACTGGTTTGTCTCAAATTCAGGCTTTTGTCTTAAAAATCACATCACAGGTCACAAAAACAATTCAATATCTATATTTCACTGAGCCAGAAGCCAGATCTGCTTCAGATTTACGAGTTTGTTTGTCGAACAAGAGTACAATGGAGCACACGCCCAACGGCCTCTTATCTACAGTTGTAGTGTCATGGTGTGCTGGTGCTTATCATCTGTCCACAACTCCTCAAGGTTTCAGCAGGAGTAGCAGGATGTCACTTGACATCCTCCGGGCTTTTCCGACTCGCGCGGGTTTCAGCACTGACAGATTCTTGATTACGCTATTTGCATGTGCAACAGAAATCCTGCCCATAACACTGGGAGTGAATGGAGTTTATAATCAAAATATGAAACTCGGTGTCACTGACAATATGTTCAATCACCAGCCTATTCACAATGGTGATACACGACATGAGATGTCAATCTGATTACAGAGTGGGGGACGTGGCGATGTAATGAGGCAACAAGCCTATTTCTGGGCATGAGATGATCAGTAGAAGGTGGCTGCTAATAAGTCTCGGTGGTCAGTGTCTTTCAGTTTAGTCATAGAGCTGTATTAACAGGCAAGGTTAGTATGAAGAACAATGCGGGGTATAAAGATAAAAATACGGATTCGACTGTGTGGATGTGTGTGTGTGTGTGTGTGTGTGTGTGTGTATTGATTACGGATCTGAAAACAGTGGACAATAGCAGGTAGGGCCATAAGAGGATTGCGAAAATGACAAACTGCAAAAATAAACAGAGTTAACACAGCGGATAATAAGGAGTTTAGATAGATTGCAGGCTGTGTTTAATAAATGGATTGCAATTCTGGACTCATTCTCGCACAATGTCAAAAAAATCTGTTCCAAATGGGACCAGGACCGGTGGGAGATGATTCTACCTCTTACTACCTCCTTTCAATTAAATGGACTAACATATTTCTGCACACTTAAGAGCAATACTCCATTCACATGTGCACCAATAAGCCAGTAAAAGAAGATTGAGTAATGTGGGGTATTTCAGTTTTGCTGGCAATTTTTCGTCTGCTGAGTTTGAGTTTTGAATACGCAGGGTATTTTTTAAGTGTGGAGACTGTTATACGGCGATACAAAAGAACTGTCTGTTGCTTTTCTGGTGAAGAAGAGGAGATATTGTGGAGATGCTGCTAAAGTGTAAAACTGTATTTTTGTAAACAGTGCACCAATGAGGAATGCATTTTATTTTTCATATCCCTTAAAATTTTACTTATTTATTTATTTTTTGATAACTTCACTTTGAAAGGTTTGGCCAAGTTTACTGCCACTTGTGGTGAAAGTGAGTGGAAATTTCAATTAGTCATTCTTTATATTTAGCCCAGCCACTGTATTTCGACTTATGTGCTCATTTGCGATCCCTGATTGGGATTTTTCTGGCCAATATTATGGCACCGCTGCATGTGTATAGATTCCGTAACCTATCAGCTCAATACCTCAAGTGGTCTTTTAATCAGGCTCCGTCTCTACTTTTTCTCAAACAGCAGGTATGCACAGATTAGCAGGGAAAATGGCTGATTCAAATTATCCTCATACTGCCCACTGGGGCCACTGATTGTACCAATCTACATGCAAATGGTCATGTTTATTACACCAGGGGAATAGCAAAGCACAAAGTGTCCTTGATTAATGACTGGCTCTGCTTTTGTGAGAAAAAAAAAATTAAAATAAATAAGACGAAATAAAGACATTATAGACATCTAATTCCGCTGTAATCAATGCACAAACTGCTAGTGCCACATGTATATACAGTAAACTGTGATCACTTAAGGTTTCTTATATTTCTGTTATTTTTCAAGAATCCTGTGATTAAAAGCGTTGAAAGAAATGCCATCAGTGACATTGTGATTATCATGCCTTCATTATAATCATTTATCTAACAATGCAAAAAAAAAAAAAAAAAGAAGAAGCAAAATGCCACATAAATGGCAAGGCTCTAACTAGTTCCTCTGCTCTACACTGCACACCATGTACAGTCCTTTCCCTTTTCTGCCATCTCTCTTCCTTAACAGCTCCCCAGATGTCTACTCACTCGTCTACAATCTCATTTGAGGAATTCATCTTACTGTCTCCCAGGCACCATGTATTATTGCTCTCTGTGGTTCTTCATGCAACTATGATAATGTGTGTCTTGGTTAGACTCCTCACATGCCAATTATGGGAGCCTGTTATTGTGATGGACTCTACATTCATGCAGAAGAGTGACTGACTCCCCTTCTCGGGTTGCAGCGTTTTTTTTCACATCATATATCAGACTTTGCTTTAAAGCCCAGAACCCAGCGTTCATGCAGTGATGCTGAGTGGAGTATACGAACATGTTCCTATGAAACTGTATTTACATCAGTTCATATCATCTTGCACATGAATGACCCAGAGAGACCCTGTCATGAAAACAGGGCAAATCATTTTATTTTATTATATTATTTTTTTTGCCTTCGGTCCTCATGAGAACAATTTGCTTAAGCTAAGGCTTATGATTTAAGGATTGATGCTAACAACCAAACAAAATGTAGGAATATTAATTGCACTGTTCCACTGGCATGAACTTTTTAGGCATGCAGACTTTAAATGTAATGGAGGCTCGCAATAAAATAAACAAATCTAATGCAATTTAATACAGCAGCCCTGTAATTAATCTAACATTTTCATGCTTGAGACAGTATCAGAGGTATGTTGACTCAGCTCTGTTCAAAATTATGAGATCGGGTCATAGTTTGCATGAGGGTTGGGTAACTTAATTGGGTATTTTAATACTTTTGATTCCATTTCTGCTTCTCAGTTCTGGTTCTTAATGATTCTCAGTTCTGATTCTTTGAGGGGCAATTGGTTGGGGTTACTATAACATAAAAATCCTGCTTTTATACTAATGCATGAGATATAATAATGTACTTTCAATGCAGAACTCGTATAGTGTGGTATTTACTGTAACTTAAGAAAAGGACCACAGTTTGTCTCTGTCTATCAAGGTAAAAAAAAACTGTTACTATAGACGTTTTTTTAAGTGAGGTTAGTAAACCCACTGATTTTAAGGAAGCAAATAATGTACACCAGTGGGTTTGTTGTGAAAATTGAGTCTTTCACAGTGTGTGAGAGAAGTACTGATGTGTTGTAAAGTGTTGCTGTGAGGGGTAAAGCTAATTTTGTCAGCTGTACTTGCCTCGATAAGTATAATAGTCACTGAAAGTCCACGTGTTGTGTTCGTTGTCACTGAGGAGAAATCAAGAGTCCCTGTTCATGCAATATTACCACAGCTTCATTATGCATTCTTCACTGAAGAGTTGCGTAAAACGTTACTTACTGTGCATAAATGTCAACAGTAGGAACACAAAACCACATAAAGTAATTATAACCCTTGCGATAGAGGTCTCTTTTTGAGTTTCTTGAATATTTTGGGGGTTTACTTAGACTACTTTACTGTAATGAATCCAATCCTGTCCTCACAAAGCAATTTGTAGCATTGCATTTGCTAAATTAAGGTGACAAGACAATCACACAATGCATGCTATTCCCCAGCTAATCAAGCAACTCAGCAACGGCAAAGTAGGTTAAGTGGGAGTGCTAGACTCATGACATATTAAGACAAGAGTATTAAAAGACAAGATGACACGCCTATATTCATCCCACATGTTAGACAGATAGCCAGTATCACAAATAATAAATCTTAGAGCTGAGTGGTAAACTGAATGGAGGGTTCTCAAACTTTGAGACAGAGGACACTACAGTAATCGAAGACAGACAAGACAATTGCCTCAATTATTCCCTTTCAGCTGAATTTGGGAAAGTTAGATCTGTTTCTGCACAAACGCACCATTTTTTGTTGTAGCTTGCTGACTGACAAGTTAGTCAATATGAAATTGAAATCTAAGGTTTTGATCCAACCAGATACCAAGCTATTCGTACTCCAAGACCCTCTCAACACTCTGTCCACTCAGAGCGGCGATATGCAAGCTGTCGTCTACAATATTTCTGGCTCCAGAGACGAGCACATATTTTAGTCTTGTTTGCATTCTGGACTAATTCCAACTTAAAAAGTGCATCTTACAGTTTGTCAAATGCTTGTTGCAGGAATTTAGTGGCTGACTGTGTAGTGTGAGAAAAGCAATACTATACCATCAATGTACAATTCTTATGGTGGAGGGGATATTTTTGACATAGGTTTGAACAGGACAGGACCCAAAATTGAACCTTGAGGGACTCCTTTTGACACAAGTAGAAAAACAGATCAGTCATGTCCTATCACAACCCAACCAAACCTATAGTTAGCAAACTGGTCAACAAATCAAAAGATTATGGTCAAGTGCAGCAAAACACTAAAAACAGCACAATCAATGGATGCTATAAAACTGACTGATTTGTTGGGCTTGTTAAACAGTCCACACTTTCACCCCAACAGTAAATAATAGACTGTATTTGCATTCAAAGCAAGGTCTATGGCTGAGCTTCAAATCTCTATCAACCAGTTTTTGACCAGAAGGGAGCAGATTGAACCTTTTGGAGTCAGCCATAAAGGTCAGCAAACTAAAACAATCAGCTGATGCAGTTGAAAGGTGTTGAGCTGGTTATTGATTCTCAGCAGGATTGGCACTAACAAGCCTTTAACATCACAGTAAGTCTTTTGATTAAGTGTCAAAAAAATAAAAGAAATGGAGCTTTCATAGCCATTCACAACCTACGTGTTATTGAGGTCATCATTTAAATATTAATTCAAGTATCTACCGACTCAACTAACAGTATTACACCTATTGGAAAGACTCGATATAAACCAGCAGATTTCTTTCGGCTCCGTAATAAGCTACCTTACTCTCA
Source organism: Stegastes partitus (assembly GCF_000690725.1). NCBI lineage: Eukaryota > Metazoa > Chordata > Actinopteri > Pomacentridae > Stegastes > Stegastes partitus. The sequence continues at coordinate 271,712 of NW_007578453.1, forward strand.
AGTTAAAATGAATGAGAAGAAAAACTGGTACATGCAGGAATTTAAAAACAAAAAACCCTTTGAAATATTACAGAATGTACACACCAGCCAATTAGCTGTTTGTGAAGCAAAGGGACAAATTAGGACAAATAGTTATCATTTCTCTCTTTTAGGACATAAACAGATGAATTCATTACCTATTGAAGCTTGATATACAAACACAGACTGAATAGGTTTCTTCTTTCAAAAAGGGGGAAAATAAAACATACTCAAAGGAGAAGATTTCTTCAGATGGCAGAACTGCATTACATTTCATGCATTATGCATGTTTTTCTATCAAATGAGATTTAAACAAATACCACCTGAAATACTGTCTGCTTGATTTTTAATGTCTAAATTGCGATGTGCGCTCATCAGAGGAGTAGCCAGATGGTGGCAGCGAGCTACAGAGGAAAGATGAGTTGTTGTGAAGCAAATTGACCTTTAAAAATCTTTTCTTGTCTTGTTTTCTTGTTTTTTCATTAGTTTTGGTAAAGGGGGTTAGCCTTTTTTCCACTGTAAAACCATTTTGACTTAAGACACTAACTTGGTTCATACTGAAGAAACTCTTGACCCCCATACTCTGAACTCTGGACCAGCTCTTGACATTAACTTGGTCAAAAACATTGATTTCCAAACTTTGCCTGAAAAACCTATTGAACTCAATGGGCCTTTCATGGTAACAGTAACTGTTGTGTCAAACAATCATGACTTATTTAAATGACTGAGACTCATCAATAGAAGAACGAAGCGAAAGAAAGAAAGCTTGTTTGGATGCCCAGTCACTATGTGAATATCAGGCAGCATCAACACAACAGCGTAGCGCCAACATTTATCTTGCAGTTGTTTGTTTAAAGTACATTTTTGAGGCATGGTGTTCATTTCTCATGAATACCATCATTCTTCTTCAGATCTTTACACCACATCTTTGCAGCTTTCCAAAAAATAAATATATATATAAATGTTTCAAACACACTGTTGGTTGGTCAACTTAGTCCAGTTCTCCCAATTCTCATAACCTGGACATATACCACACCAGCATAAATGAGCGCAGAAAAGCATCTGTTACTTGTCAAAAAGTTGGTAGATTGTTTTTCTTTTGGTGAGCATTTCACTGAAATATTCAAAAGGCAAACCCTTCTATATACTTTCTAGTCAATTCACTACTCCTTTCTTTTGTACCACGGACTAGCTATAAAAGAGACGGTGGGCGTACATTAACCATCTGACCACGACTTTGACGCCAGAGACAGAGTTGGCACAGTGAAGCCGGTGTAGTGGTCCACTGTAGGCAGCACTAGTATTTAGGTTAAAATTAGGGGAGGATTGTAGCTTTGGCTGTGTAACACATCCTGTCTTGTGCTTGCAAATAAGCCTGACATTTTTCAAAATTCAACCAAACACTAAGATCTTTCTTTAATCTTAACCAAGTGCTCTTTCGGTGTCACAACATAACGTTAAGTGACATTGAAATGCTTTAGCTGCTTTACGTTATGTTGTATTACATGTTATAATCTGATCTACTGTAATTATTATTTGTTCATTTGTTGTGTTTGCTGTTATAAGGAATTCTGGTCAAACAGAAAAGATAATTAATTATTGTTGGTATCAATATATTTTTAGTTTTGACCTTTGATTGGTTGTTCTTTTTCAGATGGACCCCTGGGACCGCGAGGCCTAGTGGAAGCTACAGAGATGTGCACACAGGAGTGCCTTGTCCTAGGACATTCAGACAACTGTTGGATGCCCCCAACATTGGGATCATACCAGCAGCCTAAGTCACCTGTTTCCAGCTTTGGGTCTCAGAGAGAGTGGGGTCCCAAGGACAAACTCCTCAATGGACATACTCTGACCAGAGCCTGGAAAAATGAGAGCGGGCGGTCAGAGCATTTTGGTGACAGGAAGCAGTTTGGGAGTGGAGAGGGACACTTCACCAGCAGTGGCATGGCTGATATTCCATTGGTGAGTCTGAAGTCCTGCCAACCAGCCTCCTGCCCAGACAGCCCAAAGGACCAGCAGCTATAAGAGGGACTTTGCTTCTGTGCTGTGAGACGCACTTACATCTGGACACAGTAAACAGGCGGAGCATCTAATCTGAACTCCTCTCCTGTTTTATTGTTTGTTTAATTTCGTTTTTTTCATTCTCGTTTTCATCTCTTCCCACTTAAGTTGATGCTTCTGCAGTATGATAGCCACATGTACTATGTAGGCCACAAAATAGCGCTTATGCTGTGTTCTCTACGATTCAACTTTACTATGGTTCTAGAGGAAACTTTTTTTCTGATCCTCCATGGATTTTTTTTCCAGTAACATTTTCTGTCCACTTCATGTGTTGAATTGGGCAAGCGGAGGAAGGACATTCATAAAAATGGAGAAAATAAAAACAAAATTCCAAGAAAAAAAAAAAAGAAAAGAATAAAAAAAAAAAAACCTACCATGGCTGACCAATATATAAAAATATTTGTGGTGTGGTTGTTATTGAGTTGTTCAGGACTATATTAATCAACACAATCAAAGAAAATGGAATTACATTTCAGAAAGTGTTGTTCTAATAACACTGTTTGTGGACACTTGTTTATTCTGTCATTGTCTGTGTGTTTGTAAATAAGACTTATTAACCACTATCATGTATCTGTAATATCCACAGTAAATAGGACAGTTCTTGACTGTTGTCATCATAATGGCTTGGATTTGGGATTTCAACTGGACAAAGATCTATAATACGGTATTATGTACAACAACGAAACATTTACCTAATTCTTTAAAAACCCTACACTTGATTTCAAAACAGATTTCCATCCCGTAATATACTCAGTGTTGCCCATGTTTCAGTAATATAAAAATAATAATTTTCTCCAAGTACTGCAAAACCACAGGCAAACTTTTTTTTAAAAAAAGAACATTTTGTATGAAGGATGTCAGTGCTCAATATGTGCATTATAAAAATGAAAAGCTTTGAAAGCTCTCCTCTATAAATGGATTTTGAAAGTGTTCAGTACAATTAAATAGCAATATATTTGTAAATGGTTAAATGTTTTATCTAACGTTGATCTTATTACTGTATAGATTTTATTCAAATTGTGATTTAACTGAGTGCAATCCCTCAGTAGTACCTGCAATTTATTGACCTATGTATATACAGTATATATATTATTTCCACGCAGACTATTATTTTCCATACATAAGAAAATACAGGTTAAGATAACACTTTAATCACTGTGCCTTCATGATGTTTCTTCAAACACTGAATAGTGCTTATTTAAATGGCGAGAACATGTTGGCTACAAAGAATATCCAGTCTGATAATCAAACGCCTTATGCATTGAATGTTTGCCAAATTTAGAGACATAACCACACGGATTGTTAGAGTTACAAAATCAAGTCGTCGGTACTGGAGAAAAAAAAAGAAAAACACACACACACACACACAAAGGCATGTGCAGATAATGGGTCAACCGTGAAAGATCATCTGTCATTCCACTGTCTGAAAAGGTTTGTTTTATTCCACAGCATGGAAGGCAAATTACACAATGGAATCGCATGCTAAAAAGATATAGCTTTTAAAAATTAACTTGATCATTTTTTTTGTGTCATTTTTTTTTCTTTCCTTTGGTTGGAATAGAGTTGATTTGTGATTTAAGGAGACATTCAGTTTGTAAAGCACTTTCATATTTATGTCACAATATAAAGAAGTTAAGTGGGATGGAGTGATTTGCTTATCGCAGTATGTTTGTCAGTTGTGAGGGTGTTTGACATCACAGATACTGAAACAGTTAATCCTTGTTACTACTCTACAGGTATACAGCTACTGCAATAAATGTTTTAATTATGTGTACGCTTAATTTGTGTGCGAGATGATCGCCTCGGGATGTTTGTTTTGTGTAGCTCTGTCCCCGCGTCAGCTAATTTTCCTAAATAATCATAAAATACCACACTAATTTATTCAGAGAGCTCAGTGCATTCATGGGATATAATTGAGACTTTTCTCATTTTCTAAGAGATTTTCAGATTCTTCCCCATTATCGGAAAGAATTCACTCAACCTTTCACCTTGAGAATGAGTACAACACAAATGTGAAGAAGACTGTGTTAAAGCATCCTCCATGAGAGTGCATCCTCTTGAGTTAAAATTCTTCTGGACACTGTTTTTTTTTTTTTTTTTTTTTGCATCTTATGCCCTTACCAAAAACATAACGTTCCCTAAAAACATTACTGTCAGGGTCACTGTGGCATAAAAACCCTCCACTACAATAACAAATCCTGAGGGAGGCAATTTTAGGAAGGTGGAATCTCTGCAAGGGGGTTGCCATGGAAATGCAAAGAGTTGAACCATCCGAGGAAAACTCACAGTTTATTGCTTCAGAACTTGTTCTTCGGGCTTGAGCTGCAGTTTGACCACGAAATATTAATATTTAAATTGTGCCTTTAAAAAAAAGAGAAAAAAAAGTTTATTTTAACTTGATTTATTAGTTCAAAACCGGAACATGATTTCTGAAAATGTATAATCAACAAGGTGAACTTGAGAAAGCAAGCTCAATCGACTTGTGATATTAATTTTTAGAGAAAACTGTTTGATCACATTACAGAAAGATGTGTTGTCCATTTATTTTTTTTTCCACGGTTAGAAGTCAGTTCTCTATTTGGCTGCGGGAGCCACTTGCAGGCCACATCTGCTCCCGTAAACTTGATATATTAAACCAGTGTGGAGTTTTCAAGTATGCTGATGCAAATATGCTCATCAAGTTCAATTTGCTCGAAATTAATCAAATATGTTTAAATTAAAATAATGACAAAATGTTAGTTTAATCAACAGAATCCCTGTATGAAGCTTTACTGTGAAGAAGATGAGGCGCCCAGAGATCAGGACCTGGAAGGCGAGCTGCTGCTGCTGCTGCTGCTGCTTCTCTGGTTGAGTGGAGACTGCAATACCCTTGGTATCCTGGGGGGAAGTTTCAAAATAACTCTTTATTGTAGATAACTCTGGAGGAACTTTCCTAGGAGAGGTAGTTACACCAACATCCCTCCTCCTTAAAGCCCCGTACTGTGTCTGAAACTATGCCACAGATCACTCAGTCACTACGTCCTACATAGTACGCATGTCGTAATGTACAACTTGAAATTAGATTTTAGACACTTGAGAATCCTCCTTATGATGCATTGTTGGTATGTGAAGAATTGCATGACTGCCTCGTGGGATTTTTGAGAGCTTTTGATGGTGGATAAATGTCACCCCGGAGTTTGGGCGGTCAAATAAAATAGGAAGCAGGGAATAATACTGGGCATCATGTAAACAAGTTGGATTTTTCTGTAATTTTATACATTCATGACCCACAACGAACCTCAAAACTCTGGTGGTTTCAACACATTTGTCTGACAGCGACCCGACGACAAACTACTGTCATTACATAATTTAAATGTGAGAAATCCTGATTGCTGTTTTCATTTAGAAACCCCCATCAGTCATATTAAGAAGTTGATTACTAAGATAAGCTCCCAGGGCCTTTAAATCTATTCATATTTTATTTGTTCTGCTGCTGCAACTGTCTGCTAAGGTCATTCCCATGTGCGGCAAAATGTGCTTTACATAGCAAAGTGAATATATCATCACATGGTTTCATATGCAAAGTTCTCCGACGTTATCTGCATCATTTTTCCACAAATGTTTGGATAACACTGCAGCGTGGAGCTCATCAAGGCCCAGGCAACCACACATAAATATGCATGCCTCCACTGGGCAGTAATGAAGGGCCAGGCACCCAGTATGACTGGTGCAGTAATTATATTTCCTTTATTCTTTTAGGTTTCTCTTTCTCACTGTAACCTCATTTGATATATTTATCAGCTGTCGCCCAATGGACTTGCTTAAATTCTTACTTGCTATGCTAGCTATCGACTTGTGCAAGAATAGTTTCTGAGAAGCTTCAAAGGTAATTGCCTTGGAAGTGTGAGGGGAAGTAAATTAGTGTCACGCCACAACCAAGAAAAAGGGTTCCCAATCGCATTTGCTTTTTATATGGCTTTGAGAATATTTTTCAGACATGGAAGCCTCTGTGCACAAAGTGGAACAGAGTGAATGTTCAGCAGGGAATCAGTCACAGAGAAGGCATGCACATCAGACGGAAGAAGAGAACTCTCCACAAAGATACAGTGGAAAGAAACAGCACCATCTACACATTTTGAGGGGCCCGCATTTGAAGATAATAAAGAGTCCAAATTAATATTAGTCTGCTCCGACACTTCAGTTAGTTTCATTTCAGCTGATGACTGGGACAGAATTCAGCCTGGATCTCAACCAGACTAACAGACCCTGTGGCCTTGTGAGCCTAAATATCTTGAGCCGGAGGTGGGGGGGGTGGGATTCCTGTTTGGCTGACTGGAAGAGGAGCTCTGCGGGAGGCCGAGATCTAAAACCGGTTACAGTGGAGCTTTGAAAGAACCAAGTTTCTCTGTAGATTGCAGTCAAATAAAGGTAAGAGTTGAACAACCCCCGAAGCCGTGCAACCCGAGCTGTCTTTCTTGACCAGATAGTTCCGTCCCCTCGCTCACGCGGCAGCTATCTGCACTCTTACAATGCATTGTGCATGATTTTAAATTAGGCAGACTTTTGTAGGGGGGTTTAAAGTTATTCCAGTCAATTTGAAGAGCTTTAATAATAGCTTATTGTGCAAAAATATAATCATACTCGCCTTTCACAAAAATGGCTACATATTTAATGCCTTCCATTTCTTGCCAAACCTTGAGAATTTGTCTGCTTTCATAACGCTCTTATTTTAGATGAAGCATTCATGCACAGTACACCACACTTGGACTTAGTTGTGCAAAAGTGTATCCCATATCTAAATTTATACAATTCATTAAGATCAAAACATATGGAGCTGGAAAAAGATCAGCAGAATGATGATTTTGAGTTGCACATATCTGTATCCTCGTACTGGATAAACTAATTTTCCATATTTTTTTGATGCTTAATGAGGGAGAAAAAGAAATAAAGAAAAAAAAAAAACAGGAATAATTTGTTCTAGCCTTTTAACACCAGTTGAATGTTCAGTACCATAGAAAAGAAACAGAGGGTTGCAGAAATGTTCTCTAACGATGGATATGTTCTCTGGTGAAGGCTTGACAGCACAACCTTTAGAGGTGTGAGTGTCTCCCAAAAGCTCTGACTTATGCATCTTCTCCAAAACTCTAACCTTAACAGTCTCCATTTAAATAAACAGCAGGACAGTATATTAATTTTATATACCCAGAGAAAGAGGTGGCTGACCAAATGAAACATGAAGGTCAGTGGAGAAGATGATGAGAGAACATGAACTGCCATGCAATAGCCACCGCAATAACTATGACAGATTAAGAGTCTGTCAGGAGAAATTGTACCTTGGCAAGCTCCTCTTACTCTGACCTTATACCACAAATCTGAATCATTTGAGTTATTACTTTCCCAGAGGTCACTGTGAAATACTGTAGGTCAAAGCTGAATACTAAGAGTTTCTTAAGAAAAAGCTTCAACGCCTGCCGTTTGTATCAGAAAAGAGTGTAAACAAGAGTACATAGAGCCACGTTAGCCACTCTGTGAGGCCGTACCAGTGGGTGGGGATGGTGGAAACGAAGCTTTCTGAAGTACTAAATCGCCATGAAGCAACTGTGTGGAAAATGATTAAGTGTTTTGAAAGCATTTTGATATAGCCAGAAACAGGCTGGACAAATCCCGCGTATTGCTTTTGTGTGGATAAATATGTGACTAAGATGAAATATTCAAGTAGAATTGCTTTTAATATTGCTATCGTGTCCGTTAAAGCCTCTATTATAAAGATACTGATTAGTTTTAAGCAGAGGTCAGAGGTCTGTGTTTAAATGGTGTGGTAGATTGATAAGACTTATTATTATTATTGAAAAAAAGCACAATTTCTCTCTGATATCGTAATGGTGAACTAATGTTTTTTTTTTTTTTTTTTTTAAGTTGCCAGGCTTTGAAATGCTGATACTGAGCCGAGAAGTCTGCTTTCAAGGCTAACACCTTTACTTATGGGCTCAGTGGTGCTTTGAGCTAAGTGCTAAAATCATTATGGTCACACATTGTGAGCCAAATAATGCGTTATCATGCTAAAACTTGCTACTTGGTATTAAACACAAACAGAACAGTCCTCCGTAGTTTGGGAGTTTCGTGCGGATTTACATTGCTTTTTCACTCCTGCTGACAAAACGGAGGAGAAATCTGGTCGGAACCTCGGTCTGAACCAATGTTTAGCCCGTATTATTGGGTAATGCAAGGGGTTTACAGCTCCGATTCCTGAACAGCTTGCAGAGTCATCAAAGGCTGCCCCGATTAATATCAAACATGTTTGATATTTACAAGTTAACATCACGACTGGTACGATTATCAAGGAAGTGTTCAGAGTAGTGGATGCTGTTGTCAAGCAATGCTAAACATTCCCTTCCTGAACATCCATCCATCTATCCATTATCTCCACATCGCTTAATCCTCACTAGGGTCACGGGGGGGCTGGAGTCTATCTCAGCTGACTCAGGGTGAAGACAGGGGACAACCCTGGACCAGTCTATCACAGGGCCACACTTAGAGACAGACAACCCAGCACACTCACATTCACACCCTCAGGACAATTTAGAATCACCAATTAACCTCAACATGTTTCTGGACCTTGTGGGAGGAAGCTGGAGAACCCGGAGAGAACCCACGCTGCACGGGGAGAACATGCAAACTCCACGCAGAAAGATCCCGTTGTCCACACCGAGACGGGAACCAGCGACCTTCTTGCTGTGAGGTAACAGTGCTAACCACCGCTCCACCTTGCAGCCCACCCTTCCTAAACATTTTATTTTATTTATTTTTAAGTCCAGATCTCTTTTACCTTCTGCTGTTGTTTTATCTAATTGCAAAGTATTATTACTATTGCACCACTGTCTCAATTTGGTTTACATCTGTTTTCCCATGAGATCCCATAAGGTGGTGCACTGCTGCCTAATTGCACCATGTGACATAATAATCTTAATAATATGCTTTATTTTCTCGTCTTATAGTGCATGGCTAGAAGAAAAAAAAAGTATCTGTGAAGTTCTTCTAAAATGTGTGATGCAATGTGATTTCAAAATCTACTTCTAAAAGTGTGAGGCTGGCCAAAGACAAAATATTTAGGTAGATAGTAAAAAAAAAAAAGAAAGTCAGTGAAGACTACAAAATATATATCTGTACAAAACTTCATGACAATCCATCTAACAGTTGAGATATTTCAGTTGGAACCAAGTATGGGGAAAACCAATTACCACAGAGTCATGCCAATACCCTAGAGAAAAATAATCTGAATGGATTCTGTTTAGAATTTCTGTAGAAACACCTGTAAGATTACATTTACCAAATGTCGAAGATCATTCAGTTTTCAAAAGATTAATGCCTGCATGTGGGCAGTAAATGTCCGTAATAATTCTACCAAATGATGAGCGGGACATGATACATTTCAAGTAAATAAACAATGCAAACACAATCAGTATTCTCCTTCCATGGAGTGCCTGATCATAAAGCCATTGGCAAGGGAAGAAGTGGATGGATCTCTTCATTCATTATACTTTCAATCAACAGACCAGATAAACATCAGCATGTTAGCATTTTCATTGTGAACATGTTATTATGTTGATATTATTATTCAGCTGAAGGCCCCTCTGTGACTGTATACACAACCCTGAAGTTATTAGCCTGGTGTTTAAGTGTTGCTATGGTAATAGCACATAAGATCCATTAAATTAATAAAAAACAATAATGAGTAGGGCCTTTGATTAATTGATTACTTCCAAACCAGAACTTGTGCATAAGCCATGCCATATTGGGTTGCTACAAATTATGTGCTATAAGTATTAATGCTTGTGAAAAAACACGCTGTAATAACATTTTCTGATGTGATGGCTTTATTTCTGATATCACATCACCTGAGCGCGTCTTCAAAACGGGCAGTTTTATAAGGTATATACAAAATAACCCCAGTTTGGGATAAAGCAACTATGTTTTCAAGAGAAAAGAAACAAAATCAACCAATAAGTCGAAACTGACCTTCAGTAGCATAAAGAAAGGTTAAAAGCAAGGTCAGCCTCTAGATGTCTGTGTGCAACAGTGCACCATTACTTACTGCCACACTTCAACATGTTGGAATAGTGTGTAAGATGTTACCAACAAATTGTTGTTTTTTTTGTTTTTTTTTAAAATATAAACTAACTTTTCAGATTGAAAGGTCTTCATGGACTGAACCAGCTCTCCTCACCGTCCTCTCCTGCCTGGCCTGGACGCAGAAAGATAAAATAATGATTAACGTATTCAAAGGCTAAATGATAAAAAATGGGTTTTAAGACATGGTTGAGAAGAACATAACGATTTGGTTAGCCGGAAAGCTCCTCACACAGATCATCGTTGAGCTTATAGGTGCCCCGACAGCAAAGGCACAAAGCCCTCAAGTCTTAAATCTCAACACAGGATCAACCAGCAGGTTCCTGTCTGAGGATTTCACACTGCGCACCGGTTGGAAGAGAGAAACTCTGAAATATAATCCAGAGCTTCACTGTAAAAAAAAAAGTCTTAAAAAGTAATTGATAAAATCTTAAAATGCATTCTAAAGCAAATTGGTAGTAAGTTCAGTGATGCTGAAAATAAACTAATGTGTTTTCTTTTCCTGGTTTGAAGTTTTCTTTCTTTTGGAGATGAGCTAAAGAAAATATGTGGAAATTCAATCTTTTGCTTTTACTGGACATTTTAAGAGACTGGAGACACAAGAGGTGCTACGAAGCTTTAAAGCTCAGTAAAAATGAAAAGCATGTACAGAGAGACTGACAGGGAACCATATTCAAGAAAAATAATATTTACCCTGAACACATATTGGAGGCATTCATTCATGATCTGACAAATACGCCGCCATCAGGAATCCATGATCCCTGCGAAAATGATAACGGGGAGTCGTCAGCTATTCGCTTTCATTAAGCAGCAATTTGTATTTTTTTCTGATTCATTTATTTATTTATTTATTTATTTATTAAAAAATGTGAGTGTTTGACAAGACTTCCAAAAGTTGTAACAGGACTGAGAACACCAGGCTTACATTCTTAATCTCTCTTCTCTCGCTGTAAATCTACATAAGGGCATCACTGGGGCTCAGTGGTCAACATTGCTGCTTGTCTGCAGTCTGCATGTTCCTTTTTCTTTTTCATGTATTTTTGGCTCGGCCAACAAAAGAGGTAGAGAAGGACCAGTGGCAGACCACCCGCTAAGAGGATGCAAGACATGTGCAGTGTTGGACATCCCCTTCATACTTTGCCTTGGACTCTCTCTGCTTCCTCAACTTTTAATTGCCTTATTTTCGCCTTAACTTTTCCTTTTTAAAATTACAAAGTTACTTATCACTGGAACCTCATTTCAGTGATTTTTCAACCACATAAACTATTAAAGATGATCTTTTTGCCAACCTTACAAGTGTAATGTGGTTTAATAACGTGTTGTCCTTGGGAGCCCTGCAGCTTTGGGAACTGGCTTTGAGATACTGAACTGCAGTGGAGTAGGTGGTTACATCTATTCTTGTTTTAAACTCTCTTTTTTTTCAATTGTCAAAATGTTTTTGATAATTAGAAAGTGGCAGTAGACAAGTTGTTTTTGTTTTGTTGGTTTTTTTTTTTACTCAAAATTATGAAGTAAATGTTGATGGCACAATGTAACAGTTGTGCCACCATCTGTGTTTCAGTTTGTTCCTGGATGTTCTGGTTCAGTCTAACACTGGATAGGACAACCTCCTCCAAAAAATGTGGAAACTCTACATGGCAAAAGAATAGAAACTCTGCTGGAGGTGGATGTAAAGACGGTGGACAGGGAGAGCGATAGACCCAGAGGTAAGCAAGAACGAACCAGAAGGTACAAAACCAGCATTCATCTGGTATTATTTCTACCAGATCTGTAAGGAACAAATCCTGCCTAATCCCAACTCAACTCAACTCAACTCTATTTATGAAGCACTTCAACACAACAAAAGTCAAAACAAAAGGCTGAACACAAAAGATAAAACAATTTTAAAACATCTAAAATGCAAAATACAATAAAAGTATTTAAAAAAAGCATTAAAAAGGACAATAAGAATAGTAAGAAACAAGAAAAATCAATAAAACTATAAAACAGGAGTCTCCAATTTACCTTATCATAGCACTGATATTAGGGTTTGTATTTCAAATTTTTACGGTATTTCGGAGACGAGACCAATCAGGAGCTTCTTTGGTTATTTCCTCAGTGGTGTTTGTTGTGTTGTGTTGTTGGTTGTGAGGCTCTGATGAAAGCGTTAAGCAACACCGTCTTTGTGATGCCTACAGTAATACTATGTGCAAGCACGAGGGGGAGAAAGTTGAAAACTTGTCTGTTGCCACTTTAATCTCATCATCAGACCATCTGCATCGGGATTGATTTGGTCAGAAATGACTAATTAGGTCATTAGTTTGCTTATGGATTGTAATGATCTGGCATCTCCTTTTTTTGTCATTTCAGAAACAAAATGAAGCCCGCCCTGTCATTTCAAGGCTCAGACAAAATTATTCACACTCCCGCGTTGCTACACCTGGACTACTGCAGCATTCTGTTTACGCGTCAGCCAAGTTTCAGTGGCTCGGTTCCAGTTTGTCCAAAATGCTGCTCATAAAACTGAATATATGTTTTTTACCACTGTGACATTGGCCTCCGTACACTCACCAACACTGACTAAGTTATTTAAACTGTACAAATTGCTGCGGTCATGATCTTGATTACACTGTATTTTTGAATTACTGTGCCCATTAAACACTGCTCGGAGCCTTGGGTCACAAACATCAAAAAATCCTTTGGTCATTACACACCAGACGGAGGCTAAAGGCTAGTGGTGCTTCTGGTTCATTGTTTCTGACATTGAATTTTTAGAGAAACCTTCTTAAAGTCAACTGTTTCTGCCTTTGATCATGTCAGATATTTCTTGTTTTGTTCTTTGTGGGGTTTTCTTTCTATATGTTGCTGCTTCTGCTTTTGCATTGTAATGTTTTATTCATACTGAACTAATTCATGGCACACTACTGGATACTGTGTTACACACTATATATTGTGCTTGCACAAGATGCATATGGCCATCACAAGATTACAAATCATACATTTTTGAGAGAGAGAAACTAATAACACTGCATTTTATGAAATGTTCCATGAAAATATTGAGACAATATTAACATTAATAACACACATTATTTATCTGGACAACAGTTTGCACTACTGCATGTGATTTGCTCTTTTTGTCTTTCAAGTTGCTGATTCTGTTACAGTTATCCATTTCTACATCTTCAAAGAGAAGATAAAAAACCCAAAACATTAAAACCAGCTTGCTTGTGAAACAGATGATAGAAACCCTAACTGTTTCATCAAGAGTTAATGCTTTAGTGAGGATCAATGACACTCTACTTTATAGAAGAGCCATTCCCTGGACCCAGGATCTAGAGATCTGATGGCTTCAGTCTGTCTTGGCCCTTCCAGAAATCTGATCCACATGGGCACACCAGACACATCTGTATGGATTGCTCCCGCAAAGCCAATCAAGGAACAAACTCTCTGCCAATATTCCCTCCAGATGAGGCCTGAGCTCTCGACAGAGGGCCGAGATGAAAGAGAGAAAGCAGAGAGAGACTGTTGATTAACCTCTGTAGTCGGTAGTAAATCTGTACACAAGAAAGAAGAGAGCCGGGCACAGGCACAGGACTCATACATGTCCACCGAAGCAATCTGAAAAGGATTCTTGTCAACACCAGCTGTCTTTAAATACGGTGTGTTGGAATAGGTGGTAGACCGGTTTGTTTGTCAGCTGTGATTGTCTTTTCTGGGGTACCTTGTAATGAACAAGAGCCTGCTCTTGGCACTTAGATAAAGTGAGGAACTGTTGGTTCTATTGCTGTGATCAGTTAACATCATTCTAAATTGAAAATGCGATTTTTATTAGTTTTATTAGTTGTTTTTTTTTTTTACATTGCCCAACTAGTATATGTCTTGCAATTAATAAAAACTTAACTGGATTTGAACAGTTCTATTTTGCTGTTGATGGTGGAGTTTGTAAGAGATTCAATCAAAAAATTACAAATTGAGATTCTGATTTTTAAAAAAAAAGTCCCTACTTAAACAGAAGCGTATGATAATAAGTTTCCATTTTGCCTGTGATATTTGACAGAGTTTCCATATTAAAACAACTAAATGGGCAATTTTACTGGTATCTGGAACTAAACTCATTGACAAGAGAGTAAGGAAACAAAAGACTGGAGTGTTTAACATGGATGCATGCATATAGGGGGAAAATATGCATCTCTATACATCTGTCTGTCTGTCTATCTATGTTTCAGTGTTAATTTTATGTTAATTTAAAATCTAAGAATGTATGCGTTGTGAAGATGTGCCACGTTTGATTTGTAAAGTGTACCCAGATGGCAGATGGCTGCTCACCTCAAAGTTTAAACAAAGTAGAAGTAGCACTAAGGGAATTACATCAATTACATTTTTTTTGTCTTCATTTTGGTTAGCAAACCAACTTCCCTCCATCCATAAATTTTCTCATTTATGTCTGATTAATTCTAATCACATGGATGCGACATAAACTGTAACTGTGATTTATTTTCAATTAAAATGGACCAAATGTAGCTAAAAAAGATTATTTTCATCTTACATCCCTGGCCCAGCTGTTACAATGAGCCCTTAAACAAATAAAGTTTGGAAACAGACGACATAAATAACAGATGTCCCCTTCCTCTCTCACAGTAATGATCATCGTTCTTTTTAGCAGTAGTTTTGTTCCTTTTTCTATATATTTGGTTCGTGCAGCATGCAGCTTCAACAACTTTTGTCTTTTAAATTTGGCCCGTGGTCACAAAAGAGCCATTAAACTTAATTAAATTAGCTTTACATGTAATGACCCAATCTTAGAAGAAATATCAAGGATGAAGGTAGTCCGAGTACATTAATAATAGTTAAATCGTTATGCATGTATTGTTGAGGTACAGAAGGAGTTTGCTAATCTAGAATAGCTTCTTCACCACAGCAATCCCATAAAAATGTATACACAGAGAGCAACCTACATGTTAATACAGCTGTACTAAATTTGTGATTAATACTGTAGCATATGTATGATGGCATGTAGTCCTTCACAAACTGTAGGGCTCCAATCAAGATTTCCCCACTCAGACACAGTGGCCATAATTGAAACAAAAAATTTCTTTTTTTTTTTTTTGTTCAACCACCTACCGACATTTGAAATGCTCCCCGTCATGTCACCTTTTGGCTGAATTAAAATGGAATTAGCTGTAATTGTGCTGGCTTTGGGGATTATTTTACTTAATGTAAGGTCTTTTGAACACCTGAAAGACAGGAGCGAGATAAGCGATTTCCATTAAAATTCTAATGAAAAGACTGCGGTTGAGCATTACCAGAAATAAGAGCTTTTAGTCATTCACTTGGCAATAATTGGACAAGGAATTTTCAGCGACTTCCTCTGTGACATTTGATTTGGAGGAGATTGATAAATTAAGATGCAACGCATGCGGAAGCCACAGCGTTGAGCCATGGGATTGATTACTCAGAAATATTCATTTGGTTTATCAATACTTGCACATCACTGCACTGAAGTTTATTGTGTGCACTTTATATGCATCCGTGCGTGTATCAAACGCAAATCTATTCTTTTTTTGTTTTTTTTTAAAAAACTTACTTTTAAATACATGCAACTCAAGGCCATAGTAAAGAAAAAAAAAAAGTCCATTAAAATCTTAACAAGCTAAATGAATGAAAAAATGTGTCTTTCTTTTCAGATGACAAGTATCAATGTGATTATTATTTGGTACTGCTTCATATGTCATCGGTTGTCTCATTATCTGTAAAACAGAAGCATGGAAAGGAAACTTAATTCAGTTTTACAAACAACAGTTTATCCAATGTAGTAGTTTCAAACTTCCAGCTTGTTTTTTTTCTTTTTTGTTTGTCGGATTGATTCGCAAATGCCGTATATATATACACAAACAAGCTGCATATACATGAATGTGCTGCATGAAGAGAAGCGCATTGCAAAAAGAAAACGCTGCATATACAGACGCACTGCATAAATGAAAACAATTGCAAAAAGAAAACATTGCATATCCAGTCACACAACAGAAGTGCCATAGGCCTCTAGGGGCAGTTTTTAAGTCTTTAGCTTTTCAGTCACTGTGATTATGTGGGTGCTGAAGTGGTGTTTTACTACCGTCTCCCTGTGTTTTCACTGTTATTTATGTATATCCATGGAGACAAGAGAATACATACCTTTTCATACAGCTTTTCTTTCAACTAGCATTACCTGCCTCGCCCACTGTTGTCTGCCTCTCAGATGAAAAGCTCACTACTGCCCCTAGAGGCCTATGGCACTTCCGTTGTGTGACTGGATATGTAGCGTTTTCTTTTTGCATTTGTTTTCATTTATGCAGCACGTCTGTTTATGCAGCATTTTCCGTTTGCAGCGTGTTTCTGTTTATGCAACGCATTCATGTATATGCACCTCGTTTGTGTATGTGCACGTCATTTGCCCCGTCAGCCACCGTAGTTCTTCATATAATTAGTTTCTTCTTTGCAGAGTGATGCTTCGCAACTTTACATAAATGCTAAGCTTCTTCCTTTTTGAAATGTACAACATTAAGTGGCACTAACATCAGGTTTCCTTGCATACAAAGCCAGAAAAGTTGTCTAAGTGTTAATAATGCATGCACAAATCTGACTAAATATCATAAGAAACCTGCAAATGGAGGCATTCAGCTAAAGTTCATGGTTAAATATGTGAAATTTTAAATCATTTCCACATCTCACTGACCACGCAAAGCTATTGATTTGTCTCCATGAACAGCACCAGATCAGTAATGATCTGGCCCTGTGACTCAATGTTTAATAAGTGAGTAACATATAAATTAATAAATGAGTCGTATGAATAGCAAATATGCTGCAATTTTACCCTCAAAAATGGTATCTGTTCAAGATTCCTTTTCTCTATAGATTTATATTTAAAACATGTACGACTGATATTGCTGTGGTGCAGCAGCTTTTAAAGATGTTTTGTTTAGTGTATTTTAGTGTTGATTACTGAAGCTTGAAGACTTGAGATGATTCTTCCTTTACAAACAACCGTTAAATTTAGGGGCAATGAGGGAGAGGATTGCAGAGAAACTATTTTACTGATAGATGGTGCAAAGTTGACAGTGATTTTATTGGTGACCGTTAAGTGACCCATTCAAAGTCTCCCTAAACTCATAGGTGGGTCACAATCTGCAGATTTACAGTCTAAAGCTGGTGCTGTAGACTGTAAATCTCCTGCAAATTTTCTACATTCAGCCTTTCATACACACACAGTTGGAAGGTGGAACTTGGTGGTGCTTCATTAGGTGCCTGACCATCCATGTAAGAATGCACGCACCAGAGACATGCATCTGCAGCCACTGGATTCATTTATGTTTTATTTTTTCAAAGTTCTCAGAGGACGCTTGAGTTTTTTAATGCATACTATGACAAAAAAAAAAAAACGAATGAATTAAACTGGATGAAAAATGGATATCCTTTTGGTTTTCTTAGAGACGTGGGAGAATCAAAATCAGATTAGCATAACTGTTGATTTTCGTAAGCTGGGTGCATCATTAAAATTCCGAAAAGTCAAGGTTAGCCATCAGTCAGCGCTCAAACAGTAGCGGGTTTACAAAGTTCAAATGAACTATGTCATTACTTTCGTGTTTTCATTAACATTATTAACGTATAACTCATTAGTACTTACTCCTTTTCCATTTATCCCATCTTTATACTTAGTCTTAAAAAAAAGAAAAAACATAATCTCTGAGGAGAACCAATGAGCATGAGTCATTTTCTGTGCAGCATCAGCATCATCATCCTAATGGTATGCAGGGAACAGAAAGGGCTTTTCCTGACCTTGTGCTTCGTTTGTAATCTCCTTTGTGGAAATTACACTCTCACTTTATGAATATATTGTAATTAGGCATATGTATTCTAACAGGCAGTAAGATATAGTTTCTGCCTAATCTCTCATTTATATGCAAAGGAGGACCAGTTAAAGAGCTTAGACTTTCTTCCGTCTTACTGATTCCCTTTTCCCCTAATCAAGTTACTTTTTTATTTCTCTTTTCTCGGGCTGCTGTTTCCTTTGCCTTTTTCTAGTAACAGAGCAGTGGTCCATTATCAATTCTTTTGACTTTATTGGAGAAAAATGTAGATGGTCTAATGTAACAGAAGGAAGTCCAGAGGCATGGAAGCAATTATTGCCTAATTCCTTCTAATTCTCGGCGTGTTAAAGACATCCAAAGACAATAATAAAGCGCTGAAGCAAACAAGGTGCTGGACTTCTAGGAATTAATAAATAATAATAAAGTAAGGTGCCATCCTATTCTAATTTTGACTAATTGTTATTTGTTAATTTTTGTTAGATTAACACTAGCATTTTGTTTAATCGCTTTATCAAAGAATTAAACTAAAAAAAAAAAAGGTTAGGGTTACTTTGTACTTTCATATCAATTTTTAAAAAGAGAACTCGCTGCAAGTGCCCGACGGGCAGCAGTCCAGCAGACATTTTGCTTTGATCAGAAACCACAGCAAGGCTAAAACCAGCACAAATGACATAACAAGCATAGATGATGGCTTGTTGAAAACTAAGCCTTTTCAAAGCAATCTGAAATTTGCTCTGAGACAAGTACATACTTTATGTTTTAAATAATTTTAGAATAGGTCCATAGTAGTTTGCTTAATTGACTAGAAACCTTAAAACATATTGTTAGAAGCTGCTTTTCCTACAAACACTAATAATATGTGAAAGACTAGAAACGCATGATACAATGTGTTTAAGAAGTAGACAAAAAAAAACAGCAACACTTGTTTTACCACTATAGGAGTTGCCTGTTCCTCAGAGTAGTATTTCTATTGCGATTATCTTGCTTGATTCCTTGTCAAAGTGCAGAATATGTGGCCTGAAGTAAAGAAAAAAACAAACTATTACTTATTTATTATAAGATTTCATGATTTGACAGAGGTCAAGGGCTTCATCCAACGCCCAGCTGAGAGACACATATCCTTAAAAAGAAGAAGAAGAAGAGAAGGGTCCACCTGCTCTCATAAATATCTTGGTAGAAAGCCTTCAGCTGTTGGAAATTAAGCTCCAAACAAGTTCATTTACTCCCAGACGTGTTCAATTGATTTTGCACCTCAACTTCAAAGGGATAGCAGCGAGCCTCTGTGGGGCATGGCAGGAAAGGCAGAGGGCTCGGCCGGCTGGTTTTGCAGACCTGATCAAATTCCCACCTACTGGCTACATCAAGCATCCCTGCAACCACAATTAGTATTCATGGAAATGCTATTGATTTATTATACTATCGGGTGGCAACTTGAGGCATAGAAAATGAAATAATTAAATCCAGCCTTTTATATCTTTCTACCACAAGTGCTGATGAAAAATGTGCAAACTGTCTAGCCTTAGGTGCTATTTACACTGGTAAAGCATCAAGCAACGTATCAGCTCATTGCTAGATGGATCCACGCAATTAGCATTTTAAAATCCTATTTAAGTTGCTGTTTACACTACTCCTGAGAATGTTAACGAGTAGTTGGTTCAGACACTTCTATTAGCCTCACTACCCAAGGGTAATCCCCTGTCAGAACAGTTTTTGCATGCATTTCTGAGACAACGTTAATTTTTAGATATATCAGTGACTGGGTGAGTTACATTGTATCTGCTCAACAAGAATCCCCTCAGTGACTATGGAGATATTTGTTATGCTGCAAATGGCAAGGTATTAATTTCTCAGAGAAAGAGCAAACTTCAGGCACTTACACAGAGCAACGTGAGTATACAGAGTTTTAACATAAAGCCTTTTTTTTAGTCACATGGTTTTTTTATGATCATTCAAAAAACAACAGCTGGTTTCAACCTGCTTTGAAGTCTTAATCAGGGTTCCAAAGAACGCATACGTTCATTCAGGGGTCTTTTCTAATTGGTTAATTGAGACAACAGGTGGGGGATAATGACTATAATTTAGAAATTGCTTCCCTAAGATGCCCAAAAAGTTTCTCTCTGGCTTTCTGGAGGAGTGTGCACAAACAGTTCCCATTTAAAATAAATGGGAACAGCTGTTCCAAACCCTCAATTCTTAATAAACAATAATTGCTGTTATGTGCCTCAGGTATTTCAAATCTGTATTCAGAGAGTCTATCCTTGGGGTGCCTTTTTGTGTAGCTATCATGAACGGGTCATGTAACCAATAAAGGCTTTTTATCAGAACTCTACATACATCTGCTTCCCTAAGCTTTACTGAATTGTCTTTTTTCAACATATGTTTGAAGATTTCAGTTGTTATTCAAGAGGATAGGCATTTGTTTGTGTTGAGGTTGAGTTCATTTCAAGACTTTCCCACTGAGCATACCACTGGCTATTAAAAGATTAAGGTACCTAGGAAAATTGAAAAAAAGAAAAAAAAAAAAGAGAGAGAGAAACACGGAGGCAAGAATATCAATGAACGATAAATAAAACAGCTAAAGCAATGCATAATAAGGGAAGAAAGCCAACCACAAGAAGCCACACAGAAATACATGAAAATAAATGAGGCCAAATGAACATAACATACTCCCAGCTGTGGGTGTAGGTTTGAGCAGAGGGACTATATGAAGGACATATTCAAACGAGAAGCTCTGTTTAAATGATTCAAAGGTCAGATTATGTGGGCTAGCACGCTGGAGTTATAACAGGTGAGGGATGGGAGGGATTTTCAGTAAACTTTAGGCAGCAATGATACAGTATTAGAGGTCATGGTTCAATTTCAGAGCATTGTTTTGAAGCACAATAGTGTGTTTACTTCAATGTGAAGCAGCTGATCAAGGCAGATTGAATCATAGTGCCGATGCATTTAAACAGAGAGGTGGGTATCATCAGCGTAGAGTCTGAGTTAAGGGTCATGGTGACAAGTGATGTGACAGAAGCAGCTATTGTGGAAGTTGCACATTTTTAGATGTGAACTCTGCATGCACTCTCAATAAGTTTTCTGATCACAAGCAAACAGGCTACTAAAGAATAGTCACAACATACAGCAGGAGTAGAGGTTTGTCAAGTTTTGCACTGTTGTGGACAGTTTTGACCCCTAGAACCAATTAGAGTCCCTTGTAACATAAATAAAATAATACATGGTTCATAATGAAAGTTTAATGGTCCATATGCATGCCATGCAGTGACAGATTAAAAGCATTTCAATGTACAAGCCAATTATTATTATTTATTTTTTCTGTTTCAGGTGAAAGGAATGTGTCCTAAGCCCCAGTTACATGACAGAGGATGACATTTCGTAAGTAATGTTTGAGTAAGTGTCCAAAGCCATTTAGTGATCCCATCCTGTTAATTTTGTACAAGTAAACTGTCTGAGTTAATAACCAGCACAAAGAAGGAGCTTATATAAATTTTTTATATAAACTCATATGCTCTTTAAGTCATGACCGACGCTGCCGTCAATAAAGGAAGAAAAAAAAAAAAATGAATTATTGAGTACAGAGAAAGTGCTAAGAAAGCCAAGATACACAGCTTGAGAAGACGGAGAAAGACTTTAAAAAATAAATAAATTAAAAAAAGATAATTAGGTAAAGAGGTTAGAAGTCTAAATGTATTGATTCAAAATCCCATTTCTGGGGAAGTTTCTCTTTCGCAGGCAGTTTGTAGTTCAAGGTCAGAGCTAAAACGCTATAGAGGTGAGATGCATGGGTGGTGGAAGATCCTCCAAATGATAAAACATGGTCTAATTATTGTGGTCTATAATTCTCTCAAGCTCTTTTTTTTTTTTTTGGTGTGCCCCACTCATTTGACATAGATTCTGAGAACGAAGTGCACAACTCTTTGTGTAAAGTTGTTGAAACTCTGACTCAAAAAAAACACTACGTGACGGTAAAGTCGCACACCACGGCAGGAGAGATCCTTTTCTGTTTGTCATTTTCAGCATTGTTTTCTTGTTTGCAGACCTTGTGAAAGAAAAGCAGCCAATTAAATACATGACATATTCAGTGAATTGTGATGCAGCTTTATTTTAATTGTGGTTGCAGTTAGTGTGAGAAATCCACAGTCTCTAACTAGATGATACTTTTGAGTGCGGTCTTTTCAAATTAAATACTCTTTTCTCCTAATGTCTGGGGACAGTAAATGAATGCAGCACTTAAGCCTCTGTTTGTCCTCACCTGTAACTTGCTCCGGGCTCATCTTGCACTTTGGTAAAAACCTTTAGGGACGTCAAACCAAAAAAATTCACTCCATGTTTTGTGAAAGACAAGCTCCAAATATCATGAAATCGGTAAGTTGATAATAACATGAATAATTCATACACCAGTGTGGCACGAGGCGCTGGCTCTCATGCCACTCTGGATTAATCATAGAATCAGCTCAGAAAAACACACAAAGAAAAACAAACAAACAAATTACTCAGAGAGAGAAAAGGACTGAGACAAGGGAACATCGAGAGCCGGTTCTCAGTAAGATCCGCTTTGATCAGAAATAGTCGCTTTCTACCCATTCAGCCACTTCACACACCATGATGGAGGTTGTGGTCTAATAATTTGCTATTGGGGGAAAGCATCCCGTCCCCTGTGGTGGAGACTGAAATCTCTTGGCTGTGGTGGGAGTCCCTGGAAGGCGTTGAAAAAGAGCTGTCAAAAGGCAGTGGGGAATATGATGAAATTTCTAGTGGCCCATTTCAGGCGGGTTTTATGTGGATATGCATGTTTGAGGTGTTCCAATTCACACTTGGACTATTCAGTGTGCGCACTAAGGATTGTCGGTTTGCCTTTACCTGTGAATGGCTTGTTCAGAATCTACACTTCTCGGTCTCGGTCATATGTCTTTCGAAAATATTTTTAAACCCATCTCTGTTCTCTGTATCGTAATTTTGTGCCTTGTGCAGCTATAGATCCACAAGTGGGATTTTTGCCATCTTATGTTGTATTTTGTCACCCAGAACTCACACTTTTGTTGGCTGTCTGTTTCTGTCTCCCCTTAACCCCATCCGGTCAAGGAGATGGCCATGTGGCTGCTATCCCTGAGTCTGGTTCTGTCTGAGGTTTATTTTTTTTTAAATTTCTATTAAAATTGAGTTGTACCTGAAATGCTTGCTCAAAGGCAGATTTTCGAATCGTTGGGTTTCTCTCTATGACATAATATTGTAAGGACTTAACCCGACGGTGCCCTGAGATGATGGATGGCGTGAATTTGGGCTATGCAAATAAAATTACATTGAACTGAATTGAACTGAAGCATGACTGAGGATTTACACAGGTACTGTAGAGTACAGACTTAAAATGGCAAATGCAGATGATGTGGTGAAAAGATCAACAAGTCCTGGCCTGTTTCTTCCAATTCCATAAAAATATTTCATCAAATATCAACATGAGCATCTTCTTATTTCCTGTCAATACAGTTAAAATATGATTTTTGACATCATACACTGTGCATCACCTTTATTAGACCTTTATTACATATTTATGACTGATTGTAATTTTTGTAATTTGCACCCTGCTTCTTCCATGTTTCATCTGTATCTAGCTGCTGTAATGCAGATTTCACCAATGAGGGGTCGATAAAGTTCATCTCATCTTACAGACAAATACAATTTCCTGCTTACTGTTAGAAAAACCGCAACCATCATGCTGGAAGAAATCAGCTATGAATGTAGGCAGGAGGTGGAGCACAAACCCTGCTATCGAAGGCAAACGCATTCTGAAGCCGACCGCACTGAATCCTACTCAGCCCGATAATAATTCCGAGTGAACTTTTATTTATGTGTTTATTTATTGTCTGTTTGTTTGTTTCAATAGCAGTAAGCACATTTCAAAAGTCACAAGAAATCTTTATCCGGCATGCTTTTTGAGCATTGCAGGTTCTTTTCATGTAAAAACTGTGGGAGAGGCTATAGTGAACAAATACCCACTGGACTGGCTGACCTCTTCCTTGCCCACACACCATGACGGCCATACTGTTCCGCAGCTAATATGTTTTGTTGTTTTGGTGTTTGGCAACAAAGGGCATTTACATTATGTAGGTGGTGCTTCTTGGCTGACAGTTTATTATAGCGTTCCTATTATATAGCTTTTATGAATAATTAAGCACCTGCTAAAGGTTAAAATGCTCCTTTACAAGATAATAAATTCTCTCCAAGGTGGACATGGTTTAGCTGTGTTCTCTTTTGTGTCTTTAGCCATCCTCCATTAATTTTTAACCTTTAAAATTGGCACTTGTCCTTTTTTTCCTTTTTTTTTTTTTCTTATTTCCATATCTCACATTCCACACTCTTAATATCTTCAGAAGACTTTTTCTCCAGTTAAATTTAGAACATTGCATATTTATCTTTTTTTTCCCTTTGTTTATTTATCAGCCTGCTTTCAGACTTTATGTTATCACATATATTTATGGGCAAATTAAATGTCTCTGATTATGTGTTGAATTTTGATTAGTCAAACTGTGGTTGCATTTCTCTTTGACCTTTAACAGGCTCTATAGGCTTGAGCACTCTCTTTCACCGAGCTGCACCGCAAAAATTTACATCTTATCAAGTGCTCTGGTCAATTTGTGCAGAGTGTAAGAAAGAAAACTTGCAAGGTCAACTGTGTACTTCTATACTTAAGCAATAGAAAGCAGGTGTGACTCACTAATAGGGACCAAGATTCTTGGCAAGGATGCACATTTTATTAAATTAATTTAGTATACTTTCAAATGTATTATTGCATTTTAAACCTGAGACCTGTTTCTTTAACTCAAATGCTGAAATGGGAACAGAAGTATGCAACATCTGTTTTAATGTGACAGAATCATCTTAAATTGACAGATTCATTTATTAACAATATGCTGGATGAAGGGCACAAAAAACACATTTTGATTAGCATTAGGAAATGTATGACACATAATTAAGTTAATGTCAGGAAACAGTAATGTAAAAAGTCGTCTGATTCAGGGAGTCATAAAGTGTTTGACATAATCCCAGCAACTCTGACCGAAAAGTGCTGTTCAGATAATTTACTGAGCCTGTTTTATAGTCCACAGCGAGATCTCAGTGAGCCACTATTGCCTGTCAGCGCGAGCCGAGATAATGTTCATCTGCCCTGCTCACTGGTGATTGAAGACGATGCAGGGAACAATTTCCTAGAAACAGTCAAGTGAGATCATTTGACTTGTAGAAGACTGTGGTCTTGTTAGGATTGCCTGCTTGGAAATTATTGAGTCTTTAACAGCGATGTTCAACAGGAAATGAGGTTGATTGTTCAAGTTTTCTCGCTATTGGAACATCATGACTCAATTGTGAGGGTGATTACATGGAAATTCAAACTGAGGAAATACAAACCGTTGTGAGTTGTTGAGACTGCGGTTCCAGCGATGCTAACAGGTTGGGTTGTGTTTCATTTTATATCGTGAAATAATGCTGAATTAAAAGATGAAA
This sequence comes from Stegastes partitus, assembly GCF_000690725.1. NCBI lineage: Eukaryota > Metazoa > Chordata > Actinopteri > Pomacentridae > Stegastes > Stegastes partitus. Next base: position 297,220 of record NW_007578453.1, read on the forward strand.
TTGTGTGACATTTTTTTTTGTACTTCTACCACATATATTTACAGTATGAAGACATTGTGTATTTGTGCATACAGCTGATTCACAACTGCAAAGAGTGTTTGAATGAAACATAATGCCAGCTGGATCATGTTTTCTATTAACATAATGATGAACTGTTGTTCATTTGCAAATCCAGAGTGTCACCCTTATGTTAATACTAAATGTATAAATATGTTTTTTTTAAATCCATTGTATGCATTTATTTGTCTAGCTATATTTAATTTTCTACTAACTTTCTAAACTTTTGTTGCCTAAACTAACCACTAATGAGAATCTGGAAGCAAATTTCTGTCTCTGCTGCTAATTTCGATGCAGTTCGTAAATGAAGCATTTCATTCATGCAGAAAAAATGTTGCGTCTGCACATTAAGACAATCAAAAAGGTTGATAGGATCACTGATCTTGCAAAAACTAAAATGAATGATTTAAAGAAATGAAGTATTTTTTTTAAAGACTTTCGGTATAGACAGCAGGCTTACAAAATGTGGCACTTCTCTTTACAGTGTTGGTATTAAATGAAATCCTCTGAGTGGATACAAATATTCAAAAGCAGATGGTCTGACGCTAATCTGGATTTCATGTTAATGCCTCAAGTCACTAAGCAATGTATACAACAGAGAGTTTTCATGACAAGTTAACGGAAATCTGCAGGCGTCAGTAAATCAACCGATGCACTTCTCCCCTCTCGCTTATTTTTTTTCTACTTTCTCCACCTCCATCATTCTTTTTTTTTTTTCCCGCTCTCTAAATCAACTTCCACTGTCCTGAAAAACGAGTTACCCTGAGGAGAAGGATAATTATTAACAATTAATATTCATAATGATGTCTCCGTCCCTGGATAGCCTTCACAGAGTCTCAGTCAAATGGATTTAGAATTCAATTTTTATTTTACATAATCCAATCAAAAATGTGAACGCATCCTCAAACACATCAGTCCCCCGGTGCTTGCATAGCCAAATCTGGTATTCTTAAAGTTTGACATCTACTAGGCTTATTATCTTACACTTTGCACTATATACTGAAAGGAAAGCAGTGAGGAGAATGTTCCGTCTTGGGTTGTTTAATGGTTGTCGTCATGATTTCTGTTTATTTAGTAGAAGATTAGTTATTTTAGGTGGAAGGTCAAGGTGTAGCTACACCACAGCTGTCACTCGGAGGGTTTTATGCTTAAAAACGCAGACGTATTTACCTTGCAGTATGCGATAGGTGCCGCGGAGCTTGCGCTGCATGTTTCATGCAATTTGGGTTCAAATTTGCATTCAAATTAACATTCTATGCTAATGCTAGGCTAATTTAACCGTCAGCGTCAGGTGCTGCTTACTAATCGCACATTACAAAGGAGAGCTTAAAAATGCAGCTGGTGAGAAAATTTTATGAGTCGTAAACATGCTCAGGAATTAAAGAGAAGTACTTGTTCTACGTAAAGGGTGATAAACTACTCTTTAAAAAAATTTAAAAAATAAAAAATCCCCATCGATGATAGCACACAATGACATTTTAGAGCAATACAAGACTAAAGATGAAAAGTATCAGAAGAGAATGTGTTTCTTATAAACAAGGAGTTATAAAACCACCACTTCCAGGTAAGAAATAAGATGCCATCCTCATGTTCAAATATAAACTGCTGATACCAGTGATGGACTACTGCAGAGAAAGCAACCCAGCAGATGTTTATCCTAAAACAGTTACTGCAGGTATTACTGCAGCTGACTAAACTCCCAAGAGGTGTGCAGCCTAATGCACAGGTGTAAATGATTCATCAACACAACCCAATCGATATAGTGTACTAACACGTCATTAAATATTCACACTTTGTTTATTTTAAGTGGTCCGATATTTTGTCTAACTATTTGGGGTACGTCACCTTTTTTTATTTATATTTTCTTCCCCTTCATTAGAATCTGTATTATTGCGGTTCTGATTTACTTGGACTGTTGTTCACACTTCTGCTATCACCGAGACATCCTTTCAGACCAGCAGCTTTTAATACACTGGTGCTAATTTTCACCCACTGTGTAATAAACAAGAGAAACCCAAAGAGCACTTTACTGATCGTCCACACAGCAACGCCACACAGGACGGGCAAAGCGATCTCCCGGGCTGGTGTGTTTGAGAAATAACATGCATATGTCACGCTGAAATGAGGCATGGAAGGCTCGGAAAAACCCAGACCTCGGTGTTAACCTTTTATGTAGTACTTCTCTTAAATTGTCACTTCTGTACCAAGATCTTTAATTCACTGTCAGTCTGAAACTGATTCCCCGGGATACCTGGTGAACCGATGACATCAGATGCATCCCATTAAATCCCTGTGCTTCCTGTTTGATTGCAGCTGGAGACCTCTGTCACACGACATCTCCCTCCCTTCATCCGTGTTTCTCGTCAGTCTGTCAAAACTGTCCAGCGGAAAAAATAATACGATCACATCCCCGACAACCTTTTTTTTTTACTGTAAATCTAAACGTGAGGATTTTGAGAAACAGTCAGGAATACTATTTGGACAATTGGTGGTTTATTTTTAATGTAGTTCTAGCTTAGAAGCAGAGCAATGCCATTGTTCTGCAACAACAAAGAAAATAACTATTTGTGGAGTTTCACTGAGATGTGTTTTCTTTCTTTAAATCTTTGTACTTTTCACCTTATGGCTTTTTTTTTTCTCCCCCTTTTCAGTGTGTACTTAATGTTGCTCTACTTTGAAAAACAAAACGTTATCATTTCATCAAAGTCTTACGTGCTGCTCTTAATTTCTTCTCTTTCCGTCTTTCTGCTTCCTTTCCCTCGCTCCCCTCTTTGGGGTTGATTAGACAGGAGAGGGCAAAGTTTGAATATTCAGCATGCCTCTGCTGTGTTTTGCATCAAACTTTTATCAAGACATAATTGTGATAAATGATGCATGTAATCAAGCATTAAATAATGCTAGAATATGCAACCTCCAAAGTTAAACTGTGACCAGCATGTTTGTGTCCTTCGTCCCCAGTGGATAGGTACCATCTGGCTGTGGCCATTACCAGTGACCTGAGTGCCAGACTCCTTAGTGTGCAAGGAAGCTCAACATCGACCGGTCAGGCCCCTGCACACCTGACCACATGGATGCAACCTTGCCAGAAGTGTTAGGGGACAAATTACAGATTCAGGATGGCCATATCCTAAAGATTCGCCTCAAGTGTATGTAAGGCTTCATCTATATGTACAGTGTTGTGCCTTCTGTTGAAACACTGTCACTCTGTTTTTTGGTTTATTTTTTGAATATTGTGATTCTCTAGATTGAAAACTTTGATTGTGATGTAGTCACAGATTTTGTATCAATCACTAACAGCATTACGTACAAACCTATACTGTACAAAAGTCGATGCTTTCAAAAGTCAGCTAACGTCATACAAAGTGCAAAAGCAATCTAATTTAACTCTGTATCGGCTGTGAGCGCTGCTTCCAGAAGTACACTTATGCACATGCATGGGCTTGTTACGGCGTAGACTGGGATGTGAGGGGTTTAGAGGTTGGGTCCATGCCTTGAGCTCTTTGACGTGTTCCTTGAGTCTTTCTGAGCAGAATTTAAAGTGTTCCGTTGGTGCGTTAAGGGGAGGCTGCTTTTGACTGGGAAAGCTGTTGCCACTGGGGACTGTACATAGTCTGCAACAATGTTTAGGTGGGTGGTACATGTGCTTCTGAACCTCAGTACCTCAGACCTAAACTGCATGTCTGTTGGTTGACTCTTGCAAATAGGCCATTTCATCTCAAATCATCAAATGTTTCAAACAATTTCTGCTCAGCCATCTTTTTTTTTACATCATAAAATCTTGATATTTTTGAAGGTATTTGTTAAATTTTTACCTTGATACATCAAATATCTTCTACATTTTTGTGAGAGTGTGAGAAATTTCACTGTAATTCATCATCATGTTATTGATTCACAATCTGCAGTATTGGACAAAGATGAAACAACCTCTGACTCTGGATGAGTTGAAATGTGAAGAATGAAAAATGATGAAGCAGAAGTCAACTCGTAATATTCTCTGAACCATATAGCTGCAAACATATAAAATAATTTCTAATGTGAAATACTTGGTTTAACTTTTCAAACTGTTGGAGCAGATATGACAAGTCGTACCACAAAAACAAAAGCACTGCTGGACAGCCTAATCCAGCTATCAAACAAATTTTAAATATTAATAGTTTTCAGGTTTGAGCAAGTCAGAGATGATCAAGCAGAAGGCCTCTGATGATCTGAGATTGAATAACCCAAATTCTAAGTACATCATTTTGATTTGGGAGGGGTTCATGTTGGTGAGTCTGTCTAAATAATTATTTCAAATATATCTGCTGATTGTAGAGTTATAACATTCATTTGATCAGTATTTTTTTTTCCACAATAGAAAGGTTAGAGCATTTTAATTTGAGCTACATAAACAGCAAGAGCTACACTGTCTTATAAGAAAACTTGCACATTTTTTGAATGTATATGTTTTGATGATAGCCGTGTGCACATACTCTGCTTTGTACATGGTTTTTTAAATGGTTCGACCAGAGACAAGATGAGGGAGCTTTTGTGATCACGATGTCTGAAGGAACTGAAACAGAAAAGTCATGTTCACAGCATCGCATAAAACACTGTGACAGACTTTTATTTATTTATTTATGTTTTTTTTTTTTTTCACTTTTGTAGAGTGGACCTCAGAGTAACATAAAATTGTCTTTTCACTTGTATGGTCAAAAAAAAAAACAAACAAAAAAAGACAACAATTTTCCCCTTGGACTCTCCTGATCTTTTTGGTATCACTGTCATGTCCGTCTCCCACTCCCGTCCTAACCCTTCCACCTGCCTCCCTTCAAAGTGAGATTTTAAATTACTGCAAAGTACAATGTGGGAGCCATGAGTGTTGTTACAGATAGAGCATGAGTAAAGCCGTACTGATGGCTGACGTGGATGTGTTTCTTCAATGTTGTATTTTTTTTTTCCCTCCCTGTTTTCTTCTGAATGTTTTCTCTTCTTTAAGCCTGTAAGTCCCTTCCAGGCATTACTGTCAGCAAACGTTACGGTCAAAACAACAGCAGCCGGGTGGTCCATCGGTTCAATTGTGCACTTTCTTACCATCTCTTCAGTCTTAGGTGATAGTGTGCTTGGTCAAACACAAAGGAGGAAACAGGCTTCTTTTTTTTTTGCCTTCTTAAAATGCCTTGACTATATCATCAGTACTGATTAATGTAGATTACTTCTTTCCTTTGCTTGTTCAGTTCACTTACAGCTACCTGATGCAAATTGAAAAGCAAAAAAAAAAAAAAAAAAAACAACACACACTAGACTGTGTTGTTGTCAGGAACAAAGATTAACCTAGTCAAGTCACCGGAGACAGATCTGTTGTTCCAGAGTGATATGTTGCATGTGTATGCAGTCTGCCTTTTCTAATTTATCTGCTCAGTGGCCAACAATGAGGCTTTTTAGGAGAAGTTCAGCCAGGAAGGCCACATCACACAGGGCTGCTATTACTCCCTAATCATTTAACATATCTTAGGGAGACCAATTCCAAATTTATCCTAACTTCTCTGTCGAATACTTAAATGCTCATCGACACCATCGTATTTTCAGCGCACAAAACAAAATAAAAACTCCTCCACCCTGCTCAGCCGAGATATATTTTATCAATTTACTGGTCGTGCTTTGTGTAAAACAATTTACTTGCAAATTAGTCGGAGGAGGAGGCAAACAACAATGGGCTCAAAGATAAACACCGACTTTCCAAATCCAAGTCAGTTGTAGAGATGGAGACTGGTGCTGGTTGGGAAAGTGGAGGAGTGCCTCAACAAAACCAAAAACAGAGCGATAAAAAAAAACATCCATAGATTAACCCCCCCTTCCCCTTGTTTGAAATCAACAGCACCGGCACTGCACCATCCAGTTGTTCCTTCAGAGACTGAAAGAACAACTAGAACAGATGTGGAAGGTGAAGTCACAGTGGTAACAGGAGCATTAGAGGTTGTGACCTCCACACTGGGAGAGCAGCTCCAGCAGATTCCAGGTTTTAACATCTGTGATTGCTGCTCAGAGGAGTGCAGTCCTTTCCTAAGAACAGCTTGGATACCGCACAAAAGCCTCAAACTGCCCGGCTTCTAGCGGAGGACGTGAGCTCAAGAAAGATCTGATTCTACTTGAAGGGAGTGAATATCAGGTAAAAATGGCCCAGGGGTTGAAATAATTAACCCAAATGAAAGTACTGATTAAGATACTATAACTGGAAAACTGTACAGTAGCAGCATATAATCACAGACATGTATACATTAAATACACATCTTCAGAAGATTTCTTTTCTTACAATAAAAAAAGCAACTGAAATGCATTACAAATGTTTCATAAATTACAGATTTTGACATTTGTAACTGAAAATCAGTTTTTGGAGTGGCAGGTAAGGTTTGGTAAATATCAGGCCTGTGTGTGGTGAACATATCCAGAGAACATTTTAATTATACACCTTTTTTTTTTTTTCTTTTTTTACACCGGATGAACTTGATTTGAAAGAGATTTTTCATGCATTACAGCGTCAGGTGCATTGACGATTCAACTGAAGGCAAAATTAAATGAATAACTTGGTGGTGTTGAATCAAACCAAATTAAAACAGTGGTGAACTTGATAACGACTGTACTTAACATGTATCTTTGGAGCTAAAGACTGAATAGACATATTGATTGCATTGTTCAGAACATTTGGTACGACAATTCAATTTAATCTGCATCTCCTCATCTCCATCTTTGTTCATTTATTTTATTTTTACCGCTTTGCTTTGTATATTACTCCTGGGTATATCTAACAAAGCTGGCAACACCCCCCATTTAGTCATTTGCTAGCATATAACAGATGGAATAAAAGCCAGAAATGATAGGCTTGTTAGTTAGTAATATCTCAAATGTGGGTTTTGCCTGTGTGAAGAGTGAGATATCCATATTGAAAGCTGTCTTATCCAGGTCAGTCACCATGCGACATCTCTCCACTTATCTCAGGCTGAGAAAACTACACCTTTAACAACCAATCAGTTAACATTGGGTATTTTCCGACTGTGACATGACTCTGGTAAGCCTGTGGTCTTCTCTAACATGACCATTATGTTAATTTTATTCAGAGGATTTGGTGTAAAAGACTGTTTTTGACAGGAAGGAAGATCTCCATTTCAGCAATTTGTTGCTGAGCATGTGAGTGCTCAGACAATTTTCAAGTACTGGAAAGTGCAACACAGAGAACAATAAGACGATGGTGCACAATGTGGTGCAGAGAAAATGGGACTCGAAATGAGAAGCAATCTTACCACTGTTTTGTGAATATCTTTTTGACGAATAGGACAAATTTGTGTCTAATTTCCATTGCTTTTAACTCACATTAGCATCCCGTTCAAGGATAGCATTCAACTGTCTATTTTTTTTTTTCTCCTTTTAAAGTCCTCTCATGTCTGTGTGTCTGTCTGTCACAGGCCTATTCTTACTCCCAGAAACTGAAAGGAAATAGCGAGACCATGAAATATCCAAGAGAACAGTGTGCCCTCTGTTTAAACATCACAAATGCAGCATATATTCATAAATGTTATTATTAAAGCAATAAAATGACTACAATATGGAAGACGGCTTTCCCTTACGGTATCATATGAGGCTCAGGCGCCTCTGTGCTGGACTATTGTATTGTTTTCTGCTTTTAAGTCACTTAAAAGCCTATATATATATATATAATAAAATATAATAAAGCATTGTTTGAAAGAAAAAAAAAACTAAATTCCTTAATGTAGTGATCATTTTACATGAGACAGTTTAAATGTGTCATACAAAAAAATATACCAGAGTATAATTCATTTGCCACCAGTAGTCAATGCTGGTTGTATTAAACTACGCCCACATTAGTAAGCTTCATCAAACAGTTTTTGTGGATGTTCAGCCAAATTGTACTTACTGTGGTGGCATCACAAGACATGATCTTACGTTTAAATCACCTCAGCTGTCAGTTCCAAAGTATTTGGAAGCTGTACCCAACCTGAGCACAAAGCAATTTACAATTTCTCTCTCATTTACCCATTCATACCCAAGCAGCTATGCAAGGCGCTATCCTGGTCTTCGGTAGAACGTAGTTAGGCGTCTTATTCGTGTACATAGATGGAGCTGGGAACAATACCAGAAGTCCTATCTGTCCATCTCCTGAGCTCAGCTACCCCAAGGTCATCCAATCAGACGCTGTCGCTGCTTTGAGTACATTGATAGCTGTCAAAATATTTGTTAACACACACTGGAAGACCTAAAAATACTACAAGAAAACACGACGTATCTCCACATAGATACTATCAGGGCGTGCCAAAATGAGACCATCTTTATTAAACGATCTTCGCCACTCGTGGGGCAGCTCATTGAAAGCGCTGGCTCACATCCATCATAGCATTTCCTTGGATTCAATTACTGCTGTAGCGCTACAAATTTGAATTCAAATAAAGTCAATTAAAAGCTGGTATTTGCGCTGTACCTGAGCTGAAAAAATAAAAATAAAATAAAAAAGTTAAAATGCTTTCCTTTGTTAATAAATGGTAACTAATTTCTGATGCAACAGGGATCCTCAGTGCAGCCTGACATTACAGTCGTTTGGACTTGGCATATGTGTTAAAGACTAATTAGTGAGGAAAACACTGTCAAGATGCCATATGGTGGGAAAGACAAAGCAGCTTGCAGAGGTCTGGTGCCACCCAGTACACTTAAGAAATTTAAATGCTCGAAAGGCAGTCTGTGTCTAGTATCAAGGTACACCATATGTAAATGAGGTCAAATATTATCAAAATGTTGACATTTTTGTTTCACAATCACAGAGAGGTGGGGGTTGGAGGGGGAATGGGGGGGGTTGCAGTGGTATGAATGTCTCCATTATTGTCAGGTTTAAAACAAATTTACAACACATCTGCCATAAATTGGAGCGAGAAGAATACCAATTGACACGCTCAATAATCTGAGCCGTCAAAGCACACAGTCGTTTCTCAGAACTGTTCTATAGATGAGAGGGCACTGCATCGGGTCAGATGAATCACAGGAGATTATGCTAATGTTGAAAGAAGGAACAGAGAGTCTTGTCCTCAGTCAGCTGAGACAAATCCTTGCACGACGCCACATTATATAACTCTTCTTACCTCTTTGACTTTCTCCGCGATTGTCTTGTAAGAGCATTGACAGAAGTAAGGAGATAATGGGGATGAGATCTGAAGGCAAGAATAGATGTAAGCATAAAAGGTGTTTACATCACTTTCCTCAGAGGGGATTGTTGATGTGAGGAAACGTCCAAATGTCTGCCATCGTTACAGTTATTTACTCTGATTCCAGAATAAATTATTTTAGATGTTATCTGGTGATGACATCAGTGGGTTGATTAATGGTAATATTGTAATATGCTCAGCAGCATCAGATGGAAGTGGAGCTGGTGAGCAGCTCTGCAGGTTTTGTTTTACAGATTTATATGATATTTTCAGTCACTTCCTGCAATGATTATTATTCAATAATCAGAAGTGGTTAGATATATGAGTCACTACATTTACGCTGAATGTAGACTGCACTCTATTTTGAGTGCAGACTTAATTAAAAGTTTAATTTTAGTGTAAGTCATTAATGTTCGGAAATTAACTATCAATTGGAACTTTTTTTTTAATCAAATAATTAATTCTTATAACACTTAGTGATTTGTGCTATAGCCAGAGGTATGAACCTTGTATTTTCTAAAGTCAAGCTGCTTGTATACTCCTAAGCTATTACCAATATAATATGTAGTGTAGTGGCTCAATCAGTCTGACATTACAGAGATTCAAAAACATACTTATTACACATTGTCACTGCATTTACTTAGGCTATACTAAGTTATACACTACGCTAAGTACAGCTGCATACATTTTCTTGCTTCTTTAAAAAATGATGTAGATTTAGGAGCCAGTGGTTCCAATTCAGTGACAATAAAAGTCAATTTGTAGACACTTAAAACTTGATTAAGTAAGTCATCCCGGTAAATATTATGCTTCTTGTTCAACTGTATGCATGTGCAGCTTAGTTATGCAATGTCAACAAACATAATGCTCATTGTCATTAATTACTATTATGTTATTTCAAAACCATCAAATCTCCTTTAGTTAAGATTCATATTGCAAGTGGACACCAATGGCTGCTGTAAAGGGTAGAAATACAAAAACACCAGTCTGGTTTCCACTGGTGGTATTAACAGTTGCATTTAATTCATGATGTACACGGGTGTCCCAAAGTAATTCTAACTTGACTTTGCACCATATTTCCAACAAAAATGTCCATGTAGTCAAGGAAAACATTCTAAATTAGAAAATAAGTACAATTAATACTCTTCATAAATGTAAAAAGAAACAATCCTTTCTAGTTACATGACAAAACACAATTCATATCATATAATTTGTTAGGTCAAACATAGTGTGCATACATGCCTTGCAGAAACAACACCTCCAAGGTTTTATGGTATCAAAAAGCTTGACATAACTGACTCTTTTAATTGAAATGTATTATTTAGGACTGAAAAGAGACAAGTCTGTGACGGTACACAGGCTGCCATCAGTCACATTTTCTTATAGTTATACACTAAAATGAAGAAAATGACAAGTGACAGTGTAGGCTGTTCAACTGAGAATGTGAGTGAAACTGAACAGTTTCAATTAGTCTCACTGATAACAAAATGAACATAGTTTTTTTTTCTTCTTCTTCATAGTTTTTTTTTCCCAAATAAAGGCTCCGTATTGTAATTTCACATAGCTTTGACTGCATTCATGACCTTTCAAAGTTAAGCTAAAAAAAGGACACACTGGAGTAGCCACTATCTTTCAACCCCCCCTCCCTTGTCTTTCTTTGTACTGTTGGTCAGAGAGAAAGGAAAAATGAGAGTCAAGAGTAGAAAAGCATCGTGCTGAGGGCTGAGCTAATGACATGGATGTAGAGGGGACCCCCTGCCAGTGTGGACTACTGTGATGACAGGAGACATGAGAGAGGACCAGCAGGCCTTTCAAGTTTTGAAGGGAGAGTTGATGCAGCTACTTGCTGTGGGCAATTGTACCATCTTCGAATCTAAGCCGGACTGCACTCCCACTTTCGCATTCAGAAGACAGAGGGTGCACGCATATCTACGAGAACTGCTTAGTTTGCCTTTGGAAATGCGCTATACCGTTTCATTTCTCCTCTAAACCCATACTGTAGCTCAAGCTTTCCTAACCTTGGGATCAAGATCCCACGGGGGGCTCTTTGATATGACAGACGCCCCGTGATAAACAAGCACTGAAATGTTTTTGTAACGCAGAAATATTAGTGTACTTTCTCCACAGAGGCTTTTAGAAAAACGACATGATATCAACAGTCTGTGCACAGCCTAAAACAAATGTAGTATATTCTATAGTTTAATAAAAGGCTTTTGTTACTGTGTAATTTGATGCTTTTGGATGAAAGCTTTTTGAAAATACAAACTCTAAAAGATGAAGTGCAGAGGGGGGCCAGGAGGAAGTGGAACTTCCTCACCACAGAGGATCCCATAATTACATGCTAAAAAAATACAAAAACATACTGAGTTCCAAAGCTTTAGTCTGAGAGGTTATATTGTAATGAAATGTTACATATTAGAGATTCTTGTTTTCATGTGGTCATTAGCTAGGAACAAATCGAAATGTTGAATCTTTTCTGTTTTATTGTTCTGTTTGGTTCTATGTGCAGCTATGGTTTCTTATTGCAGTTAATGCTGGTAAAGATCACCATACATTTCCATTTTATATTAATAAAAGTTTAATATCACATCATGCAGCACATCAGCCTTGAGCTCAGCATAGAAAGCACATCTTTTTTTTTCTTTTTACAGTCAGCTCAGCCCCACTGGTGTGTAGTTAACTGTGAACATCCTTGATCTGATCTGCCACTTACAAAAAAATACAGTTGAAACAGTCAAGAGGCTCCACTGTAACCTAATGACCATGATTTGGAAAGTTCTGATTATCACTTTGGCTTGGATTTTACGTGGAACTACTTCATGGCAATCAGTACATTATCAGTTGCTCTATGTTATTCCTCTACTGAAATTTCTGTTCCTATTACGAAGCTGGTCAAATGAGAAAATAACCATTTCACGCGTTCCTTCTGTGCCCTCTGATTATTATTAATTTTTTTTTTGTGCATGACTTTGGGCAGTTACACACATTTCCCCTTTTTAGGTGGACTATAAATAAGGACTCTGCTTTCCATCTGAAAGGATTTACATACGTTTTGAACAGCACATTATAAAGATTAGCAAAACATGTGTAACAGCTGTCAACAGCGTCAGTCTTCAATCAATTCTGTTAAATCTGAAGTCAAAATATAGCGCATCTCCCAATCCTACACAGAGACAATCAGCTATTTTACAAATGCTCACACCTTAATTGTGTAATTGTTATTTACGTTTGAGTCAAGCCAAAACATTCTCCGCAGTTAATCTTAAGATATGTGTACATTTAATTAGAACAAGCAACTGCTGTCAAAAAAGAAAAAAGAAAAAACTCGTCACCATATGCTATACCAACAATAGCTGAATTGAATAAATAAAAGAATTTCTTGTACAAAGTGAGCTTTGAGATTTCCACAACAACAGAAGTTTATCGTAGTAATATTCTAAAAAATAATTTTAACTTACCGCATTAGAGTTTTCCGTTGTGGCCAGACAGAAATTTAGATATTGGGCAGTTTAAACAGTGACTGATCTGCTGGTAGCTCTAAGTCCATGTGGGAACAGCTTATTCTCCTTTTTTTTCTTTGTCTTTTAATTATCTTGGTATTTTAAGGTGTGTGCAGTATAAAGCATTTTTTCTTTTACAGAAATAAACATCCAAACAATAATAGTCCGTGCAGTATTCACAGCAAAATGTGTGCTATTTCTTTGATAAATTCATCTCGAATTCATCAATTTTTTAAAAATCATATAGCGGAAACACTTTATGCTTCCAGACAAATACTCTTTTGGTTGTTCTTTTTCAATTCCTCCATTTTTGTTTCTGGTGGAGAGTTGCATTACTGTGAGAAATGAGAAACAGATCCCAAGGCTGGCAGTGTTCACCACGGGGAAAGAGAAAATTCTCTCCCATTTGGTGTACTGAGGACATTGATTTGTTAGTAAAACTGATGAAATTCAACACATGACATTTATCAAGGTGCACTGAGGAATGTGGCAAACTATGACCTAAACTGGCTTACATAACCACTGACCTGGGTGGAAAAGTGTATGTGATCCAGTAAAGGGTAGTTTTAAAAATGTGTTATTAACAGCTTGTGTTGATGCGATTACACGGTGGGTTGCTATCTAAAATAAATAAAGAGTGAAAAACACTGGAGTCAAACTGGTCCTTAAAATGCACATAGTAAATGACATAACCAAACCACATGAGAATCGTCACATTGTAGGAAACAATAAGTAGTAATGATTTTAACCAAAGCAGTAACAGCATGGGTGAACAACAGTAAGAACATTAAGGTTAAATGGGTCGCAAGCAGCTACAACTCTGACACAACATTAAGGGAACGGCATTCATCATCATCATTTCACAATGCAATGTTCTCCTGGCATTCATGTGGATGTTACTTTGCAGTGTGCCACCCACCTAAACAATGCTGCACAACAAGCACCCTCCCCCATTGCAACAACACACCCCAGTGACAGGAATGGCTCGAGGAACACAACCCAGAGTCCAAGGCCTTGACCTGGCCTCCAAACTCCCCAAATCCTAATCTGATCAAGCGCCAGCAGGATGGACAGTAAAAAGCCTGATACACTGGGGCTTCACCCCGCAACCCACTGGACCCAAAGGATCTGCTGCTAACATCCGAGTGTCAGACACCACAGGACACCCCCGGTCAGAGCTGTTGTGGCTGATCGGTGTATACTGCAATACAACAAAGCCGTGTCCTTTCATTTCTCTGCTCCTGTCATCCGGATGAGCTAACATTAACACAATAGCTTTGCATCATCAGCGAGCATTACTTTAATGTGAGCTCCAAGCTTTGAAAAGTCTGTTGTGTCCATTAGCTAGTGAACTAAAAATTTGCATAACTTTGTTGTGAAGATTGTTATGGCTTTCATTGTTGTTATCCAGCTATCTTTTTTCATTCCTTAGCCCCTGACCTAGATTTAGGGGCCATGAATTTTTTATGATGTACCGGACGTTATATTTGAAAGACAACATTTTCTTTAGTTAGTAATACTAAAGTTATATAGGTGCTGAAGGGGATTATTCTTGGATTATAGCATCTACATTGATTTATATAAATAAATCACAAGATTAAAAAAAAAAAAAAAAAAAAATAAAATTCAGGTTCTGCAATTGGCATTCTTTTAAAACATGTATACTGCACCATAGTACCATTGCAAAAATACAAGTTCTGCTTGTTTGGGCCTTAACACTCAGGAGTTGTGGTAAATTCTGCCAAACTTGTAGTATGAGTTTACCCCAACAAATTTGTCTTTTCATGAATTGATATTACAGACATTGCACCTACATGTTTCCTTTTACTTCCTTTGCATGAATCAGGTAATCTGTTCCAAAGTGCAAAACTTCACCATAAGCCTCGAGCTGACTGTTGCATTTTTTATTTGTATTTTAAACAGAATTCATACCAATCAGATGTACAATTAAAAAAGAGACTCCTTCACCACCCTGGAAGAGGAGAAAAAAACTAAATTAATTAATAATAAAACATGTTAAATAAAGTCAATTGTTATAGTTTTAGATGTCTGTTTGTGATTTCTTCTGGCTGTAGCTCCAGGTCATGTCACAGGCTGTGAGGCAACCATGTCTAGACGTGCAGAGCTCGTAATATACCTGAACTTAGAGTTTTTACTGATGTGGAGAGATCAGACATTATCCGTTTGATCTGTTAATTAGGGCTTCGATTGAGTCGGCTTCAGTCAAGGCGAGCAGTTTCACTCAAGATAAAAGGCATAGGAGACTGGTAGAATAATGAAAACAGGAGATTTTAAATATATATATATATTGTGGGCAGAATTTATGTTATTTACTGGTGTCAGATCCCTGAGTCATGTCTCCAAAGCAACTGGTGTTGTTTGAACATGAACACAATGTTATTATCATATAATTTGAGTATGTGTCGGTCTTTAATCGGTTATTGATCTTGTAGGATTTCTTATTTCAGAACCAGGCACATATGAGTTACTGAGCAGCTCCACTCATGAGCAAGGTGATTGGTTTGTTGTCCACATAGGGGTACTGATAATCAGATGATAGTAACATGACATGTTAATAGCAGATGGTACAAATATTTTGCAAATTTCACTTTTTGTGTTGAGTTAACATTTGCCACACAGACCAGAAATAGTTTAATCTAAAGTACAAGTCATAATATATCTATACTTCTGTGTTGCGTGACAAACAACCTGAAGTCTGACATTAAGTAATTTAGATACTTGTGGAAAACATCCATTAAATTGACGTTTACATTGATTTATAGCATGAAGCATAGAAAAAAAAAAAAAGGCAAGTAAGAATTATATCTTAAACGGGCCTGAGAAATGTAAAGCACTCAGACTGTCAAGTTCTTTGACAGCGCAGTGTCTGATCTCATTTGATCTGAGCGATTTTGACTTGTTGTGATTCATTTGAGTTGTAATGCCTCCTATTAACACATGAATATTAAAATGTTCATATTCGAAGACGGAGCTAAGATAGGGCTGGAAATAGCCGAGGCGAGAACATTTATATGTGGAAAGCTACACATTATAAAGACAAATTCAGCAGCAGACTAATTGAGGCAATGTAATTCGTCAATTAAAGGTAATTTATTTTCCAAGGCAGCACTGTCTTCCTCTGATTCAAATATAGTTCTTTATGATAAATTCAATCAAATGGTACTTTGCGGTTAAACACTAGATATAATGCTCTCATAAAAATTTTAAAAGACAAGAAATTTGTCATTTAAACATTCATCTCGGTGACCAAATATGGTTACACAATTAAGTTACGCTATAAGTGATTAATGAGACTTAGTGGAGCAGCCGTTCCTTTATGCAGGAGATGGTGTAGATTCTACAGTAGCAATGCTATAGCATAATAAGCCAATGTGACACAACCCTAAATATGTAATTTTCTGGTCCAATTTACCGTTTGACCTATCATCTGCCAGCTTTTTTGTGACAGTCTCCAATCTGGCTTTTCTTCTGTCTTTCAAAAAGGGCTTCCCACACGCATGATAACGTAGCAGTGCTTAACTGACTTATTGCCATTAGAACAAGGATCTTAAGTTTGACAATGCAATGCTTTCACATCAGAGCTAAACGTCAATGAGCCTTATAATATTTTTAAAGCTACGTCTTGTGGTGACAAGTGCAGACGAAAATCCGATAGTATTTTTTTTTTCCAACTGACTGTCAGAGGTAAATATCAGATGTCAGAGGCAGATGGTGAAACCAACAGTAATGTATATCAGCTGTTTGTCGTAGCTTCCCAATGTTTACCCTGTAGAATAAATTATCAAGAGGCTGTCATTGTAAAAACTATGACACAACTTCAGTAAAAAAAAAAAAGATCAAGATAGTCATATCTCAATGAAAAGTGAACAACAGGGACGTAATTAATGTAGGGAATACAATCTTCAGAGCCCACAAAATAAGCCTCTTAGGAACTTATGTAAATGAATATGTCCCTCCTGTGGAGGGTAGAGAGACTGACATTCTTCATTTGTGTTAGTCGTTTTTGGTTTATGGACGTATTATAGGCTAAAGGATTCTGCCTTTTGTAACTTTTTTCAGTTTTCAAATATTCCCCTAAAGTTGTAGAGTCTTATCTGTAATGTTGAAAAGCAGCTTCAAAAAAAAAAAAAGTGCTGAAATTTTGTTCACATTTCTGTGGGTTTCTGTTAAGAAGATTCTAGCGAAGAGTGAAAAAATTAGCTTCGGTGGTAGTGACTCTTTTTTTTTCTCCCTCCATTATTTATATGTTGCACACAGTGACAAATTGCAAAATCGCAGAGTATTTGGTGGGGGCAATAAAGCGATATAAGAAACTTTATTAGAGAAGAGAGAAAAACAAAAGTCTTATGTGTGTGAGGAGAAAAAGGACAGTCAGGGACGTGGCATGGAGCCAGAGATCCTCAATGCTCCCAGTTGCATATCAACTTCCAAACCAGATCCCATTGGACAACAGTGATCCGACCGCAGAATGGTAACAAATCTGCTCATCTGGGATTCTGTCATGGTGACCTGTGGGCTAGGTGACCTGGGGAGTCAATGGATCAAGGTTAACAGAGAAGACGAGGAGTGCAAGGAAAGGAAATAGGAGGTAAGTTGGTAT
The DNA here is from genome assembly GCF_000690725.1 of Stegastes partitus. NCBI lineage: Eukaryota > Metazoa > Chordata > Actinopteri > Pomacentridae > Stegastes > Stegastes partitus. The sequence goes on from NW_007578453.1 coordinate 314,580, forward strand.
CTTGCTGTGTGTGTGTGTGTGTTTGTGTGTGAGACTGTGAGGATGTGTGTCTGTGAGTAAGAGACAGAGAGACTGCCTGTTCCACATTTACACACTATAGAAAGGAAACGGGTAAATACATGCTTTTCTGAGATTATTGGAAAGTTGGGTTAGAATTGTAACAAAACAACTGACATACTGTGTGTATATAAAGTAGAATGAGCTTTCTGATTCCAAATTGCAGATGTCATATCATAACAAACCTGAGAGTACATGCATCGAGACACATAACGCAATGTGTTTATACATGTTACATAGTGGTGAGTAAACAAATTTGGCGTTAATACACGTCTCCCATTAACACTCATGACATTTCCTACATATCATTGCCTGATACAAGACTGACAGTGCAGTTGTCATTGTGCCATTAGCTTGCTTCCCATTATGTGCATTTTGTCTGGTCTTCTCACTTCCTCTTGTGTCCCGCTCATCTCCGTTTGTACTCTTTCTGTTCTGAGTGTGCAGTCTGACTCACCGGATGTAAATTGCAGGTATAAACCTTCCATTGGCAGTGCTTTTCATGTGCCGTTCTCCTGCTCCTCCACTACCTATGTGTTAACATTTTCCAAATTCCCTTCAATATGGGAAATAACATCCAGGCGAACAACCTGCCACACTCAAGATTTAAAGTTTTGCAGAAGGGTTGGATCATGCAGCAAGGCTTTTTTTTTTCTCTGGTGAATTAGCAATTTTGAGTACAAATGTTCCACCAAAACATCACTGTTTGGAGGGGAAATCATTACTGAATCCTGGATTTAGCACCACCAAGAATTTTGTCATTGGTTTAAAGAAATGCAAACATACTCTTTTTTTGTTGCTGTTTTGTTTTCCCTACAGTAGACTGATAATAAAGTGCAGCCAGATTATTTTGCACTCCATCAGCATTAGAGAATAGTTTGGCCATGCGAGACTACCAACTTCGCCACACACTGCAGGATTCCCTCACCAACCATTTACCAGCAACAGCCCGTCATCTCTCCCTTGATCATTTGGACTGTTTTGTAATAAACCTCCTGAATTGTGCGCCATCTCTGTTTTTTTTTGTTGCACTTGGCCTTTAGCGGTTTGATTTCCTACACTGTCCCCCCTGGGATTGCTTGCTTGCAAAGTTAGAATATGTGCCGATATTATATAGTCACATTAAAATCACAGCTGTTGTGCAACTTAAAACAAAGAATATCATAATTCTGTGGCTCTGGATATTTCATCACAGCATTTTACTTGTTTTTGTAATTCTACTACAACAGGTGCTCATTATCATAATGATTTCTCTATGTTTCCCACCGGTGCCTGAAACAAGAAAAGGAAAACAATGACCCTTCTTTCTTTTAGGTATCTATTGCATCATTACTGTGAAAAAACACCGTGCTAAGCATTCACAAATAACACAATCCTGTGCGTCTCATTTGACAGATATGAGAAAGGAAAAACAAAACAAAACTGAACATCACAACCGTCCGTTAGCTTTGACAACACAACACCTCCTGGGTTATTGTGAAGTCAGTCAGTTGACAGGGAGCATCACTGCGCCGCTGCTCTTAACATCACTTCATCGATCTGCATATGGACCGACGCAAAAATGCACCGCAACGATGTTTCAAGATGAACGTGAACTCAACTGAACTTCTATCTAAAACGTAATATTCCACGATACAAAGAATAGGCTGCAAATGATTTGTAGTGCCCCATAACTGCAAAAGCAAAAAAAGAGCAACACGCCATGGATGTGTTTGTGCATGCTGTTCCTTCATACTGAACAATTCTGGTCGAAATCTTGTCAACACAATTTTGTCAACACTTCACAATGGAGCTTCATAATACACAGCTTGCTTATGTGTGTGTATTTGTATCTGTTTCTCTGTTGTTCACAGGAAAGCCGGGCTGCTCTCTGTTTTTTTCTTTTTTTTTGCGGCTCACTTCGACTATAGATGACAAATGGGATCCGGGGCCTCGAATCATTGAAGACCAAACAAAAAAAAATAAAATACTACGATTACAACAATGCCTTTCACATTAGCACCGATAGCAGCATCAACAGTCGCTTTTGTCAGAAGCAGGAAAGCTTTAAATTATCATTAAGATTACATATTGGGAGCTACAAGAGATTATTTCTAGTGTATTTCTTTCCAGATTGTTATTTTCCCTCTCCATTTTTTTTTTTTTTGTTACTGAAAGCCCAGCGAATGTAGAAGAGAACTATCTATGCCACAAAGGCACAAAGCTTTCCAATTCAATCCTCAAGTACAACTGACATGTGTATAAGACTTCACCATTTTATCAGAGTCTGACATTTCCTATTGAACTGGTACAAATGGCATTTCCCCAGACAACTTGTTAACTTTTAAAGGTTGATAGATTCAATACACACCCGCCTCAAATAAGCAGTGGATCACGCTGAAAAACAAAGCTTTGAGATTAGCTGCTGTCAACTCGAGGATGAGATGTGCGAGTTTGAGTAGCAAAATGTGAACACTATTTATAAGGTGACAAGGAACGTATTGATCTAGGAGCATTTATCGGAAAGAAGAACCCTAATTTGCAGTTCTCCACTGCACCTGCTGCCTGCCTTTGTCCTGCGACTGCGATCTACAAGCACTTTGATATTAACGTTCCCCTGAGTGACTTTGATTTTAACTGTGACAGACTGTATGAGGAAGTGTGTCAGGTCAGAGAGAGGATGCAAACATAAATTTGCGTTCAGGAAGGACACGTTTTCTTCTTTGTATTGTTTAAATGATCAGCAATGAAATAATTTACCCTTCAAGAATACATTAAAGATGATTACAATTTTATGGTTATACAGAGGGAGCAGTATCATTAGGGAGCCGTAGTGAAAGTCATTCTTCTTCAGGTTCCAAGGTCAGCTCATGTACATATCCAGGTGTGTGCACGGCGGATATGAGCACAAGAATAATTGCAAACCCAAAGGTCAAAGAGGGGTCAGCTGAAGTTTCCTAAAGAGAATTAGGACTGAACAGATTTATAAGGTAGACCATCCCTCTCTTTCAACTTTAGATTACAGTGTCGTGCAAAACATTCATTTCTTTACTGTCTCGCGAATCTTATCTGAAAGTGACCTACTCATAATCTGCCACTGCAATTCTTCTGTTGTGTTCTTTATGCGGCCTGTTAAAACGCATCCTTGTATAGCTGGAGATGAAACTATATGAATACAAAACATCTCTCCATCCACTTTCTATACACCGCTTAATTCTCGCTGGGGTTGTGGGGGACTGACTCAGGGTGAAGGCAGACACCCTGGACAGGTCACCAGTCTATCAGATGGATGGATGTTTTTGGACTGTGTGGGAGGAAGCCGGAGAACCCGGAGAGAACCCACGCTGCACGGGGAGAACGTGCAAACTCCACGCAGAAAGATCCCAGTGCACCCACCGTGACACGAACCGGCAACCTTCTTGCAGGCAGATTGATAATTAGGTAAAAGTGTGTTATGTAGATTACTATTTTTTGGGGGGGAGGGGAAGTCAAATACAACCTACTACTTCCATGTCACAAGTGAGGAGTTGAAGTTTGAAGCTTACTGATTGAATGTCTTAAAACTAGGTAAGTTTCCTCTTTTATTTTGAAATAATAAAATAATAGAGATAATAGAGGAAAGCAGGCATACACCTTAATGGATAGTAACTTTAAATTAAAACTACATCTAGCAAGTGACCAATTAAAAATTGTAGAATATCTTTATTGTATCTTAATATATATATACACATATTGTTTTTTTCCTTTTTTCTTTAATATCTATAATTTTATATACCTTTTAAACTGACATACCAAACATCTTTGCTTCAGTTGCACATTGTCAGGCAAAGAAGAACAATAACTATTGATATTCAATAGCCACAAACATGATGTCTAATAGTTCTGACAAACAACAGGCTTTACAGTACAAGCAAATAAGTAATGAACATTATAAATATAAAAAATAACACATGCTATCACTTAAGAAACAGCCATAAAATAAGCGACTGTTAAGAAATTTAAAGAGGATGCCGACTTTGCCTCCCTAAGATCATACAGTGAGTTACACGGCTGATGGAAACTCAAAACATGTGGGAAAAAAATAGAAAAAAAAAAAAAAAAGTGGCATCTTTGCCAGATTAGAGAGGCATGCTATCAGAGGAAATAGATGCAAAAAACACATGATCTTGTTTACTCGATTCAAGGGCACGCTGACAAATAGGGATAAATTAAAAGGACGGGATGACACTGACATAACAGTCCAGTTAAGGCCTTCACTTCTTTCCATCAAAGTTCTGTGCACTCATCACTGTGATGGCTATGCTCTGCATCACTGCTGACTGGGCAATGGCACCCATGTGAGAGGAGGAAGACATGGAGGAGGAGAAGGATGGTGACAGTCTGGCAGATGTAAATCAGCCAAGAAGCACATCATGCGCACAATTTGTGGCCAGTCAATATTTATTTTATTTTTTTCTTCACTGAGGATTCTCAGAGGGAGAAAACATTTGTTCCCCTGTGGACTCTCTTCTTTTAATCCATTTCCTCTATTCATTTATGTGACAGGGACAGTCCTCATTGATCAGCAGAGAAAAAAAAGCGGAATTACCACCTCGTATGATATGCCTCTACGAACCAGTGAAGTTGCAGTTTACATCCATGTCTCCGCAGGCTCATATAATATACGTAGTGAGGACTTTGAAGGGATATAAGAGGTGGGCTCTTGAGATTGGTGTGAGCAATTCAGTATCCGAACAAATGTGAAATACGACCACAATCTCACATTCTGTTCCAGAGTTATGGCATTGAATAATAGCCAGAAAAGTCTTTTTTTAGATCATTATAATCTAACAGTGACATTGACCTTTTGGATGTAAATTGTTATCACTTCATCATTTTTTCCTATTAGACATTTTCTTTGTCATTTTTGTGTCAGAATTAGTGCATGATTTTTTGGCCTTCAGCTAAAAGCATATTTTGCATGGTTACAGTTCACAGTTGAGTTCAAATTAATGTTTTAACCAAAGTTGAAGAAATACTCTCCAGGCTTTTCTGATATAACATTTTTTTAAAAAAGGGATGGATCACAGTAACCTTGATGTTTGATCTTCTAAGATATCTTTTTTTTTTTAGTTCAGCGTTGAGTCCAAATGAACCTTCACGTCAAATTCTAAGAAATTCCCTCAATATGCTCAAAAGCTTTTGTGAGAATCGGACACTCAGACGTTTGAACAAGCCAAACTCATAACCACAGGTATCCCGGGCGCGGAGGCATAAAGAACTTTAAATAATAATTAGAAATCATCTGCAACATCGAGACAGGATTGATCAGGATTTAACTGCGAGTCACACTGTGTACTTTTCTTCCCTCTAGATAGGGAAGCTGTCATACACAGAGTCACAGTCTATAAGCTCCATTTAAAAAGTCGACCAGATGCACTTTGCATCCAAATGTACATCCTGTCTTCTCGGTTGAATTGCTCTCAAAACATTTAATGTAGTGAGGTGCGGCGCATATCACAGGAAGCTGCTCAACTTGGCCTTTCCAACAAATCTTGTACCTTGTCTGTGCAATGAAGTGTTGGCGAGAACAAATAACGTTGTTCTTTCCCCAAATTTAATCTTAGCTAAAACTTGCAAACAGCTGTGTATTCATTTCAACCTCCATCACCCTTGTTTGAGTTGCTTGCGAACTCATCGTCGCACAGATATGGTAATGTCTAGATATTACACATCTATGCAACCCAAGCATTGCATAGATATCAAAATATTTCTCCACATGATAAAATGCACTGTCTTCTTTGACTTCTGAGCAGTTTATGCTTTCACAATGGTACTGGAGGGGCAATCAAAAGGTGTGCATTTCCTGGGGTACAATAAGAAGGCTCTATTAACTTCTCAGTGTGCACCACCACCCACACAAAGATAAAAGCAGTGGAAAACCATGCAGGGAATTGCAATAATCCAACAGCAGGTATACATAGACTAGCAAATGTCCATGTGCCTTTTTCTAGGCAGTACAGTTTCACTAATGGTAATTTTTTTTTAAGAGGCTGAGTATTTCTCAACACTCTTGCAACAATTTAACCTGTAAAAAAAACAAAAAAAAAACAACCCCACTGGTGTTTGTGAAAGCTGCTTAACATGAGCAATTGTTTCATTTTGTCATCAGGTAGCATCAACTGGTTGTGTTTCAAACAACATATGTTTATGCTCAAATCCCTCTAGTGGTCATAACGATTATAAGCAAAGGACAAAATCAGATGATACTGTTGGGAAGTCATCAGCTACGGAGTCTATTCGAAATTGAAATTCTAGATTTGTATGTGTCTTGAAAGGATTTTATGCTGTTATTGTACATTAAAAACTAATATAATAACAGTAAAACTGTGCCTGTATTGTCTAAATGACCCGGTGAAGCCTGCACAATGCATTGCCAATGAGTACGAAAAGGCAAAATATTATAAATGGGGCTTCATAGTTATCATTATGCTCGCAAAGACATTACTACATAAACAAAAAGTCCCTTTCAAGTCTTTGAGAAAAAAAACAAAATTCATCTTTGTGTCTGGATTTGTTCCTTAGGTTTGTAACACGTGAAACATCAGAAGTCTCAATCCATGTTTCTGAGACTGTCAGTGGTGCCGTCTTTGGTCTTCTAACGTATAAAAAACACCGTATGGACATGTTAACAAGGTAAACTTGACTTTCACCTCAGGGGGTCTGTCAAAGAGCTAAAGCAGTGGGTGCCTTTGATAAAGATGAGATCAAGGGATGGACACATAAAAATTAAAATTTAGTACGACTACTCTGTTATCCCTGGGAAAAAAAAGGGATAATTTAAAAAGGAAGCTGAGTTTGAGGATTGGCTTAAATTGTAAGCCAGCTGTGAGCTGTACAAAAAATTATGGAACCTGAAAATGAGGCCTTATACCTGTGCATCTTTTGTGGTGCTGAAAATCCAACCTGGAGGTATCGAGAATCAGATATTAAATTGTTTCATTTCATTATGTTTGCTACAAAATTCATTTACCAACTGTGTTTACAACTAAAAAAGTGCAATAACGGTGCAAAAGTAGAGATTTAAAAAAATAAATAAATAAATAATTTAATATTGGCAAACTATTAAAGCTATATGAATCCCTAAATTAGATTTAGCAAAGCCTAGAGTGTGTGTTTTAAATATTTATTCCCTCTAAAATGATTTTTTGACCTTTTGAGTATTGTTCAGATGTTTTAATAGTATGCTCACATTCACAAAACATATTCAAGTGAAAATAACTTGAGTGGCCTTTTACTTGTGTTCCTCAGTCACCCCCACAAGTGTTGTTTTATTCTGTCGCACAGTGGGCTGCAATACACACAGAGACATGCATATAGTTTACAAGGGGAATAGACTAATTATTTTGATCACTAATTTAGCATTCCTGGGGGCAATCTTTCACTTTTTAAAATCCCAGCAGTTCTGCTGCTCTGCTCCACTGATACACAGCTGGGAGTGAATCAAGAATCCATGTCTTCTGCACATCTGTTTAGTACAGCAGAAAATGGTTGTCGTTCCTCCCCCCCACCCCATACCAACATGCGTGCAGGAGGTATTCTTCACAAAATACAATTAAATCAGAAACAATAAATGGGGCAGTCTACCTTAAAACTGTGGCATACATTGTATTTTAATATCTTCAAATATGACGGGAAAAAAATGGACATTTCCAAAGATGCATCAAGGCCAAGTAAAAGGTGTATCTACAAAGAAATCTTATCACTCATAAGTTGCTGTGGATTAGTCCATCAGGTACCACACCTTCTGAAAAGTCAGATCTCATAATAAACCACAGAATTCAAAGATCCAATTCCCATGTTTCTCTCAGGTCAATTGGTAGGGCGGTGGGGTTTCATGCTGTGGTCCTAAGTACTGTTAATCGCAAGAGTGGGATGTGACATATCCTATTTGACATGGTCAGTTTAAAAGCTGCCATTTTCTCACTAAGACACCCAACACACTCAAGATGCCTTTGCACCAAATATAACCAGGAACTATGCACCACCGACACACTCAACCCTGGATGTGTAAGCATGTGCCAAGGAGTTTGAGAAGTGTGTCATATCACATGAATGGCTTTGCAGTCCCTTGTTAAACTTTTGGTCTGAGGCCATGCCACTCTGGGGTAACAGTGCTTTGCACACTTCAGGTCTGCCCTAAAGTAGAAAAGTTCAAGTATCTACAAGAACTCAAGAGTGAGGGCAAGATGGAACATAAGATCAACGGGCAGACTTCCATGCCCCGGCAGTAGTGTAGGTGTTGTGGCAGACTGAGATTTACAGATCGTTCTGCATTCGAGCTTTCTCCGATAGTCATGAGCTTTGTTTAGCAACAGCAAGAATGTTAATGCAGATACAAATGGGTCAAATGAGTTTGCTTTGCAGGCTGGCTGGGCTTACACTGAGAGAGAAGATAAAGTGCTCAGGCATCCAGAAAGTAGTAGCTGTTGAAGTAGAACAGTTGCTTTTTCACATTGACTGGAGCTAGTTGAGGCAGTTTGGACATCTAAGGGTGCCTCTGGGATACCTGTCTGTTCTGGGAACATCCAGCAGGAAGGAGATGATGGGGCGGACTCAGATCCAAGCATTGGAAGGACTGTATATCCAACTTTGCTTATACGATCCCCTTAGACAAGTTTGGATGGCATTGCTGGAGAGAGGAACATCTGGGCTACGTTGCTTAGACTGCACTAACTGCTACCCACAGGAATGAATGCATGATATTAAAATGTCGCATATAAAGTCAGCACACTGTTGTCACCTGTGTAATGCCCCCGAAAAGGGAGAAAGAAAGGAAGAAAAAAATGTTTGTGAAGTCTCAAAATCCATAGATGTAATTAATAATCCTAAGTGATGGCTCCCTACTTTGGACTATTACCACTGCACAACATACATAAGACAGTCATATCCTGTTTGTGATGTGTATTTTATTGGGTAAGTATGTAAAATAGCCACATTTATAGGGCACATTCTGCTGTCAGCTTTGTGGGGTAGAAAATGACGAAAAGAACTACGCTAAATCACAGTGCGTCTTGAGTCTTGATTTGCAGACTTTCCTTTATCAATGGACGTGTCTCTTTGGGGTTCACATCCCAACCTTAATAACTAATAATACTGTAATGAAGCCTTGTTTAAATTAGCATTACATTAGCATCAAACTTGCACTGAGCTGCAGTAATGTCCCCCAGACAGCCTTCCTTTGTTTAGTGTTAACTATGGATTAAACTTTTGCCCTCCCATCTGGTCTTTCACTAAAGCCGTGTAATGAGGAACTGTGTGTATCACTGTGAGGGATGTCCAAGCTCAATCACAGTTACAAGGGTGTTGAGTGCCTATGACCCATACCCTTAAATGTATTTATGTTCCACTACCTTGGATCGCTGGTTTCATTTTAAGCACTATATGATAGTAGAGTATTGAAAGCTGTACCTTTTCAGGCATCACTGTATCCCGCGGATGGCAATCTGTAACACGAGATGAGAGTGTAGTGGCTACCTGTGAGTGGTACCTCTTTTGTGTCTCCTCTAATCTGTCTTCTTCTCTGCTTTACAACACTCTGAGTAAATTAAAACCGCTACAGATAAGAGGAGTGCCTGCTGTCCTATGAAAGAAAGGAAGAAAGGAAGAAAAACAAAAGGTGTTCTGAATAAAAGGGATTTATTTTCACAAGAGTGAGCTGACATCCCACTGAAGTAGTGTCTTGCAGATTTTATTTGTACACTTTTATGTGCATTTTCTGGTTTGCACTCTATCTGTTTGCATTTATGTCGGAAAATGGTGAGAATAAGGCAACTGGATAAAAGGAAACGAGGAGCCGATTTTGGAAGAATCTGTTGATAACAAATTCCCAAAAAGCCTCCATAATTTTACTGCTCAATTGGCCTTGCAGCAGCTTGGGTTGTAGCATTTACTGGATCCACCAGATGGAGACCTAATGAGCCTTTTTTTAGAAGCAATACACAGATGGAGACAATATACTGTATGTATTCACACTAGCGTGTACCCCTATCGACAGACGAAAGCATGACTTCTCTGCATGTGCGCGCCCACCCACAATCCTCGACACATCCTGGCACGCAGACAAACGCGCACAACGAATTTCATTTGATTAAAAAGTTTGTCAGTCTTTGACCACGTTAGCTGCTGGATCCAATGTTAGTCACTAAAGCCACATTGTCTTCCTTCACCATGAGCTCAGTGAAAGGACTATGGATCTGCTATCATGTGGAGACACAGTCTCATATAGTATTGTTCTTCATACTGGATTTTGGAAATGATTGAAAAAAGTGATGTTTTATCCACTCCAGCATTTTTGAAAATGTCACTAATTGCCTTCAGGGGGCGCTACATTACTTGCACTTGCTACATACACTCGAGAAAGCTGTTGAGCAAAAATTAGCAAAATTAAATAAAGAAACACTTTACATGGCAAAAAAAAAAAAAAAACCTGGAAATTTATTGCGTGATACATGTGTTGCCAATGTCAAAGTCAGTGTTTCCGGGAAAAAGAAATTAAAAAAATAAATAAATAAAAAAAGTTTTATTAATACTTTCTCATTTCTTTCTGATATGTAACCAGTGTGACCTAATGTGGCTTTCTCAAAGATCTCTGTTGTGTTTGGTCTCTGTGGTGGTAAGCGTTAATTGCAGATGTGTTTTGGAACCACACTTTGCAGAGAGTGAAACAGTGCCCCCTTTGAGTCAGTTTTCTTTGTTTTGTTGTTGTTTGGCTATCGTAACTCTAGCACAGAAAAAAAAAAAGAAACAGCACACTGCTTCACATACATGTAACCATGTAACGGAAGTACAAATCTGTCACTATATCTTGTTGTACCCTCTCTGGAAGAAAACTAATGACTGACTGATGGAACATACATCACTAATTCTATGCAGCTTTTAATTTTTGCTAATGACAATCCTGTAAATGCAAAGACGTTCATAGAATTGTATTAGTGGATCACAGAATTTTCACCACTGTGTTACATCATTTGGCGATAGTGACTTAATAGACATTTATTTAAATGTTTATTGCTTTAGCAGTGTGTTTCTGCTCTAACCACAACCAATTTCACAGAAATGTGTGATCAGAAGTGTGTTCTGTTGCACCTAGTCCACACCAGACAGTGACATCAGGCTGTACCAACACTCCAGAGTACACTTCTACAGGAGTGCAAGGTGACAAGATAAACCAAGTTACACAAAACTTGTTTTCAGCTTGTTTTAAGTTGCTCCTTAACATGCCAGCGATATATTAAGGTTGTGTTTCTGTGTTTGCGTTAAAATCTGCCTGCTCAATGCAGTTTACAAAGATGTTCTGCAGCTTCAACATACTGACATCTATGACAAATAGGATTGGAAACAAAACCCCTTTAAACTATAAACGATACTCCAACTAACCCATTATTTCACTGATTATTTTCTAGATTAATCATCAATCATTAAAGTTATAAAATGTCAGGATGTACTAAAAAAATGTACATTCTAATTTTCCAGAGCCCAAAATAAAATCTGCCTGTTTTGTTCTAATGCCAAATGTCAAACCAAAATATGTTCATTTTAGAAAGTATGAACTCCTCACAGAAGCTAGATTCATCAAATATTTGGCATTGTGCTTACAAATGCTCTGTCCATTCAAAAACGGATTATTTGACTAGACCTTTCAGTTTTATGGCACTTTCACCTTGCATCAAAAATGTTAGAATTAATAGTTTGTCAATGCTTCACATGGAAGTAAAAGATGAGATGTGCGATGCATGAATGATTCATTTGCTAAGAGCATTTCCTGAATGTCAATTCTATTGTGTTACAAAACTACACATAAAGGGCAACCTATACTATGCAATATACATTTTGCAGTAAGCCGTCTTGATCTTTCTTTACTTCACACTGTTTGTATTATTCACAGTGATTTTTCAGTGATTATTATAAAATGTAAAGTATTTATGTATATTGTATTATGCATTAAACACTGGTAAACTGGGGCGCCCAACCTTTCTTGAACCGGGATGTACTTTTAAAGTTGCCAGTCGATTGAGATTTGACAGTGCAAATATAAAGCCATGGTCATTACTGATAGCCTATCTATATATTTGATATGCACAGAATAAACAGATTAGTGATCTACATACAATAAAAAAATAGAAATAAATGCATTATTCTGCTTCTCCGCTTCTGGAGGTGGCAGCTAGTTTCTCATAGTAACGGCAGTAGGAGCTGGTCGCAAGCCTGAGGGAGGCCACAAGGTGGTCATCCATCACTGTGGACCTGCACTTTGATTTGATCATTTTCAAGCGAAATCCAAACAGTGCAATCAAATTCAAGGTGCATCTACTGAGTTTGAGATACTTTGGTTCCACCAGTAGGCTCCAGAATTCTCTATTCACAGCAGATAGCCCTGAATGAAACACATGTACAACTGTCAAAAGGCTCTGTGGATGCAAAGTCAGTAAAAAGCCATCTAAAAATTCTGAAAAGACGGCCTGAACTAACTCTGCATAACATTCACCACTGAGCCAGACAAAGTCTTTGGCCCGATGTTAAAGTTCTGACGGAATGTGAAAAAAAGTTCCGCAGGTCAAAGCGCTGCAGCCTGACAGAAGCTGTAGCTTGCTTTCAAATGTTCTCACTGAACTGACCATGCTGATTACATATTTATCCTTACCCTGCAGTTCTAAATTAAAATCACTGAGCAGGTCAGTTAGATCTGTCAGGAGCCTTAACTCCAAAAGCCGCTGGTAGTTCTCTAGCTGTGCGTACTCTGCGTGTTTTGAAAGCTTTGGAAAATCTTCAAGTTTAGGCAACAACTCAGTGAACTTGGCCAAACATTTACCTCTGCTTAGGCGTCTGTGTTTACTGCATTTGTGTCCTCGAAGTGAGCACAAAACGACCTTCTCTGTAGACTCTTAGGCCCAACGGAATACACGATCTTCCCTTTCAAAGGTTTAAACTCTTCCCACTCAATGCTGGCTGGTGAGTTATGTAACGATAATTAAGAAAGTCCAGCAAAGATTCACCTTGTTTGAACAATGTATTGAATACAGTCGTGTGGCCTGCCATTGCTGGAGCACCATCAGTTGTGATTGAGATGAGCCTAAAGAAGGACAATTGGCTCTTATGGACAAATTCAGTGGAAACATGGGAAATATCTTCACGTGTCCCTTTAATGGCAAAATGTTGAGCAGCTCTTATCCCGCACTCATGTCTCCGAAAACAATTTGGACAAAAAGCACATACCTATACCACGTCTACCACATCAGCTGACTCATCAGAGAGAAAAACAATCATGTGTTCAGCCGCTCATCCTCGTCTAACGGTATTCCAAGACAATTGCACATCCCTAAAGGCACATCCATTTCAGTTGAAAACTGCATCTTCAGGTTCGAGGAACACTTCTTAGACAGCTAGACCACTCTTGAAAAAAAATCTTTTTTTCTTTTAGCGAGAACATGACCTTTGAGATAAGATGCTATCATTCCAACTTTACCTTTGATGGGGCCAGGTAAAAACTGACCTCTGTGCTGTTAACTGACACTTGAGTACCTGAGGGTACATAAAGCTGTTCTAGTGAGAAAACCTAAGTCTTTCGTGCACCGTTTAAAAAAGCAGCTGCCAATTAGTGTTCTTAGGTAAGGCTACATTTACAGTGGAGGTAAGACAAACAACTTTCAATTTGAGTTTAAAAAAAGAAAGAAAAAGAAAAGCCCTCCTAGTCTGATTGAAAATGAACCTTTTTTTTTTTCTGCTGTTTGTGTTTTGCCACCTTAGCTTACTAACTAGCCAAAGCTAACATCTCTCAACTTCTCCAGCTTGATGATGGTGGAAAATACAGAAGTAGATCAATATCCTTCACTCAGACAAAGTAAAAAGTAGTGGAAAAAAAATCTTTGTTACAAGAAGAAGTCCCGCAGTGAAAACCTCACTTAAGTAAAACTACAAAAGTATTGGCTTCAAAATATACTTAAGGTATCACAAGAAAAAAGTACTCATTATCCAGAAGGGCATGATTTAGAATCTTAGACATTATTATTATTATTACTATTATAATTATTGCTTCATCAATGTATCCATCACTTTAATGTTACTGCAGCAACAATAATACAGCAACATTTATTTTTTGATTTATATTTTATACCATTAATCCGAAACTCCAAAAGAACTAGTAACTAAAGCTTATATACACATTTCACGACAGGACACTTGGTCAGATTTATTTTGGAATGACATGCATTTGAGTTTGGTGGGGACTCTGCTCTGGAGCACTCTTGAGTAAGCACGACACAGACAGTCCCTGAGATCACAAACCCCTCCTGCAGAGTCTTAGATTCACAATTTTCAAAAGAACACAGCATAAACACAAGGAGACCAACTTAAATGGTCCTCGCTTTACAAAATCCAGTTTACATAGTTTTGAGGCACAATTACGAGCCATCTGTGTTCTACAGTCCCACACAATATGAGAACAACCAGAGTTATGAAATTGAACCTTTAAAAAAGGAAGGAGGCTGGGAAGGAGGGAAACATTTGGTAATCTGTGGAGGCTGGTGTAGCAGCGATGTGGTGAGCATCAGGCGGGCGAAATGAATGATCGCTGCCTCAGTTATAAAGCACGCAGAGTGGGTGGGCTGGACTTAAGCAGGGAACGGTTGAACAGAAAAGGGGTCTTGTGTCGCCCTGACTGAACTAATGCAAAGCTTTATATATTGATGTACAAAAAAAACAATATTTGCCTCCAAATTGTAGGGGAGCAGAAGCAGAATGTAGCATAATATGGAAACACAAAAGTACAGAATTGTGCTCAAGTACAGCACTTGAGTAAATGTCCTTACCAATCAACACTGTTGGTGACAGTGATTCCCACCCTAACATACAGCATAACTAGTGACAACTGGCTGGTAGCTGGCCTTCTCAACCCAGCATGCACAACTAAAGCTGTGATTTTTTTCTTGATTGGTTGTTCCAATCAGTTCCAAATCTCATTTATACGGAGGCACGCCAACACCTACTGCTGCACTACAGTGAGTTTCTTTTTATCACGTACCGTCTCAGTACTACTGCATATATTAAGGTGACTGAGTATTCCTAAATGCTAACAAGACTTTCTCTTTCAGCGTTGTTAGCAGCAACATTTTCTTAAAAGGACTAACTTCACATATACACAGCACAGCACGGCTCGGATGAATGACACACAAAACAAGCTTTTCCTAACTGCACTTCACTGACAAAAAAAAAAAAAAGAAAAGTGCTGACAGGAAGTCAGATGCACACAATAGTGTTTCTGCAGCTTACTGAAATTGATGCACACTTTTTAAAACATCCCCTGACATGGGATAATCCAGGGGCAAGTAAGAGCACAGACATTAAGTAAGTGCAGATATCATAAAAAATGTGTGATAGCAGAATTTGAAAAGGAGCTCTAAGATGGTTTATGTGGGTAAAGTTTAAAATACGTCTTTACAAACTGGTTTCTTAATATGCGTGTGTGTGTGTGTGTGTGTGCGTGTCAGACTGGTGATCTTTGGTGATCCATCTAAGCCAGCAAGGTCATTTTGTATTAAAAGTTATCACAGAAATATATTTAACTAAACACGTGTTGTTTTGTAATTTGTAATCAATATAATTAACACTGTATAACACTGTAATAATAAAAATAATAGCAACAACAACAACAATAATCTTCTTTTAAAAGCATAAAAGAAGATGACAAAATATTACAGACCACTTCATAAAATTAAACATGTTATGCAAGACTTTTTGCTCCATCTATGATGAGTTGAAAGCTTTTCATTTCAGTTTCCATTTGCAAATCTCTACGTCTGTGTCTCTATGTATGTATTGCTATTAGTGGGGGGGAGAGCATAAGAGGTTCTGGAATGTAGGGACATTTTTGCCATTTTTTAAAACTGTTTTTTTATCTTAACCATGCTACATGTTTTACTTATATCTTATATTAGAATT
>NW_007578454.1:0-36430 GCF_000690725.1 Stegastes partitus
GCATCAGACGGCAGCAGAATCCACACAAGTGACTCTAAAGCAAGAACTGCCCGCATTTGCACATGTGAAACAACGGTGCCAGTAACTTCATTAATTACTTGTAATTGTAGATTATCACAGATGTGGAGACAGGATCAATGTAAGCCGGGATCAGGAGTCTTTACTTGTGTTCGTTAAATACCTGCAGCTTCAAATAGCAGCAGTGGACTTTATTACCTTAGAGCCAGACTAGCTGTTTCCTCCCTTTTTCTGCATTTTTGCCCAGAGAAGGTAACCGGCTTCTGACTTTAGTTTCAGATTTAACAAACTGATGTTAGAATGGGGCTGCAAGGTGGCTCGGTGGTTAGCATAGTTGCCTCGCAAGAGGGTCGCCGGTTCGCATCTCGATTAGGACACCCGGGATCTTTCTGCGTGGAGTTTGCATGTTCTCCCCGTGCAGCGTGGGTTCTCTCCGGGTTCTCCGGCTTCCTCCCACAAGGCCTCAGAACATGTTGAGGTTAATTGGTGATTCTAAATTGTCTGTAGATGTGAGTGTGCTTGGTTGTCTGTCTCTAAGTCTAGCCCTGTGATAGACTGGCGACCTGTCCAGGGTGTCCCCTGCCTTCGCCCTGAGTCAGCTGTGATAGGCTCCAGCCCCCCCATGACCCTAGTGAGGATTAAGCGGTGTATAGATAATGGATGGATGGATGGATGTTAGAATGGTGTCGATCCTCTCTTATCACTCTTAGCAAGCATCTATATCCTGTCCAAAGTTTAACATTGTGCAGAAAAGAGATTGGAAATGTGTTTCAGTACATTTCATATTTTTAAAGTAATCAATAATGATGATTCATTCAGAAAACCCGGAGTAGTAATTTCTGACGACATCTTTGTCTGTCACAAAGCAGTTTGGATAACTGATGCTCCGCTGGGAGATGGTCAGCTTGCCTTTGCTTATAGCATCTGGCGCTGTGGTGTGTGTGTGTACAGTAGTAAGCAGTGGTTGTTTCCAATACAGCCAGAAGTGATGAGGCAGTGTGAGGCTCCCGCTGAGTGTAATGAGGCTCCCTACAGCTCCACACTGCCTCACCAAGTCTTCCTCTGCTTCTCCACCCAGCAGCCTTGTGTTTGCACAGTGCCTCGCCTTGCCATGAAACCACACATACACTGATGTACACACACACATGCACAATCGCTCCCATACTTTCATTTTAGAGGTTTATTGTGTTTCTGTTTCTTTTTTCCCACCTTTGGTTCATACGCTCAACTGGCACCTTTTCCTCTCTCCTCGTTCCTACCCTCTGGCCTCAGCCCCCTCCTTCTCCTCCTCTCTGTACTCTCAGCAGGAGTTCTGTGTAATTGGTCTGTTGTCAACAGCAAATTAGCCTGGATTAGCAGCGTAGCGACTTCTGGCTGACGCTTTTGACCCCTCCAAACACAGGCCAAATAAGGTCATAAACAGCAGAAAACACTGACTACAGCGGCTCAGCCAAACCCTGCAGCTGTGCATATGTGAGTGAATAGCAGTGTTCTTACCTAGAAAAAGACGGATGGGAAGAAAAAAAAATACAAAATATACTTTGTCTTTTTCTGTGGAGTAAGTATTTTATCATTACCTGTCAATAGTCTGAGAATTGCGGCCGACGTGTGTGTGTGTGTGTGTGCGCGTGACGGGGTGTGATAGTTAAGATCTCAGACACATCACACACATCAGGCTGGCTACGGTGCAAAGGTTGATGTATATACGTGTGCCGACCATGTGTTATGTGTAAAGACCCTGCGGAGTGACAGGTTATCTCTCTGCGCAACACCTCAACCCCCACCAGCCGGTCGACACCTCCGCACGTGTGTTTGGTCTGTCCTGTCGTAGCGTTCAGGTTGGGGGGAGGTGAGCAGGAGCGGCGCAGTTGCCGTTGAGCGTACTGTAACTGAAGTGTTGACTGTCTAATAGATCAGACGAGACAGCCCTGAGGTCACCGTCTGTCAGGCAGTCGTTCTCTCAATCGTGCTCTCTGTTGTGTCTGCGTGCCGTCGCTATCTGTTCCTCTTACTCACAAGAGCTCTTTCTCCTTAAACCCACAACCTTGAACTACAGATGTAGTGGACAAACTGGCCGTGACGTACATGCAGGGAACTCCTTGTTTTCCTAACAAATGACGAGTTAAGGTCTGCTGGCTGCGTAAATGGAAAAATAAAATCGCTTGTTCTTTTCTGTTCTATTGGTGTCAGGAAGTATGTGCCTTCAAGGGCGTTTTGACTAATTTTGTCTGTCTCCGTTTTTCTGTTGTCCTTTCTCCCTATCTCGCTCTCTTTGTCTCTGTAGGCCTTGCGTTAGCTCCAGCGGCACCATCCCGTCCTTGTCCACCCACCTTTGTTTCTAAAACAGAGCCACTTTTATTGCTGCCCCGAGGCAGATAGAGCTAAGCTAAGGAAACAGAGAATCCTAGTGTAAGGCTAGGTATGGAAATGAGCCCTCTGTCACAATACTCAACAATATCTCCTGCACTCCCCTCTTATTCTCCTGAAAATAGAGAGAGGGGAGAGGAGAGGAGACGCTGGACCGCATTGTTCTTCTTGCCCAGTTTTGTGAGAAATTAATTAATTATGAATGAGTAAGTGAGTTAAGAAAAGGGGTTTTGGATTCTATTGGTGTTAACATAATTACAATTCTCTCTTTTTTAAATGAAGGGACTGGGGCCATTTCTCCCGCCTCTCAAATGGGTTTTTATCGTCTTCAATTTGGAAAAGAAAAGCTGATAAAAAGCCTTTATAATGCTTTAATTTGGCATCGATTTGCATGAATCTCCCTCAGTAATTATCAACTTACCCCTCCCCTCATGGATGACAGAAACAGTAGATTCTGATAAGACAGAGAGTGTGTGTGTGTGTGTGTGTGTGTAGGGGTGGGGGTATCTTCTACTCTCTATCTCCCATTTTTCTATTTCCATATCTCATCCCTCTGTCTTTTCATTGGGAGAGGCGTGGAGCGAGTGATGGCAATGGCAGGGGAGAGGGAACAGAAAAATCCTAAATCAAAGCACTCAATTATAGGGCTGCAGTAATTATGGGAGCCCTTGAATTGAAGTGCTCTCGGAGGAGAGATGGATAGATATATGGATGATGCATGAGGGGCGGGACAGATAGGTAAATAAATGAATATGCCACATAGAAATACAATGTAGCCTCCGGGCCTGGGACGACATAAATACACGTATTAATCGATAGGTCGCAAACCATCCCAATGCAATTAAAAGGGTATTGAGTGGAGTGGGCCACACTTGGGCTTGGAAGTGGGCTTTGGCAGGCTGTAGTGGGTCAGAGCCCTGACCTGTGGGAGGGTTAATGCCCCCTTGGCCCTCACTAGCCTCTGGCCTGTGTATGTTGAAATGCTGAGGGTCAGTCCATAAAGGGACTCCAGTCTCGGCGGGGCCCTTTACTGGTCAATAAGACTGAATGAGTTTTATCAGCTACCACCGTGAAACCACTCCACTACTGATAATACTCCTCACACTGCCTGGAGAACAGTGCACAGAATACACTCTGTGAATAAAGATAAATGCTACTTTAATCCCCCTCTTCTCTCTCTCTTTACACTTCAAAAATGTATGTTTATTTGTATTTTCTTTTATTCCTTTGATACGTGCCTATCACAAGAGTTGCATGTCTCTCTCGATAACGATAAACACATGCTCTTGGATGTTTGGCCATGTGTATACACCCATGTGTGTTTAGGTGTCTAAATATGTGTGTGCCAGCTTGCGATTGACTGGCTTGGAAATCTATCCTCATATTAGCACATGCAGGAAGTTTGTCATGGGCCCTCTGCTGTGCCAGAGCTCATTTGGTTTGAGGTGAAATTTATCACAGATGTTCCTCTTCCCTAACCAGGCCTGGCTGCCAGAGACTACAAACAAAAGACTTGTCTCTGCACACAGATAAAAAGCAAAAAGCAGAAACAAACAGATTGCAGTCCTCTGTTTGCAAAGATAAAACACCTAAAGCAATATTTTTAGATTAAAATGCGAGCAACATAAATGTAGCAAATGCAGTAAAAGTAATAGTATGTTGAAAAATTGAAAATGTCTCATTGCTACTGACATATGGATTGCGGGATGTTTCTTGTTTCACCTGCATGTATTAGGTTGTCAGTCTTTGTTTTAGGCACCCTCAAATGCTTGTCCTTTTACGTCCATTTTATCATTTGTGTATATGTTGTCTGTGTTAACGTCAGTGCTAAATGGATAAATGGATGGGACACTGCTGTACCTACAGCACAGTGTTGGGGCCTATGTTTGTGATTAATGTGCTCCTGTCTGGGCTGACAGTGTCAGAGGGAGTGATGCGTTGGGATGAGCGCCACAGCAGCCTGCTGATTTACTGGCTTCCATTTCCACTGGTGTAAAGTCAATCTCCATGGAAGGTCAGTCGCCCCCACATGCACATTAGCGTCTTTTAATCCCCATCCGTCAGGGCAGGCCAGCACCACACAGGAGGGTACCGGAATACATGGAAGAAGGCTTTTCTGGAGAGTGGAGGGATGTGGATTCACACTTCCTGTTCGTGTTCTTGTGTCACCTCCAACTAAGCTTATAACAGTATGCATACATACATATACACACAAGCCTCATTTAACTCACAGATTTCACTTTTTTTTTTTTGTTTTTTTCAATTGCGTCCAACAAAGATCTCTGACTGCACTCAAATGTGGATGTGATTCATGGTTGGCATCTTTATTTCCATCAAACCACCGAGGCAACCCCACAAATTGACCATTACAGCTGACATCTGTAACTTGATGCATGTTTTCACATTCTACAGTTGCAAGAAGAGCCTGAAATTACATACTAGCTACTGCAAAGATTGCAGATTCTTGTTGAAGGCTAAGGTGTATTTGAATGAGCAACACTTTTACATTTGTAAAATGAGAAGTGTGATCGTGCTATGTTGAATATAAACTGGTTGTGAAATGCATTGTTTTCATTCCACTGCTCTTTTTCGCCACAGTCCGTGAAATGACCAACTTCCCAAATAGCACAACTTTTCACAAATTTAAACTCGCCCACCCTGATGGAGACTGCTAGGTCTGACTTATTTAATATTTTCGTTTACTGAATGTTTACCTGTCGGCTTCAAACTGACTGACACCGTATCAAAGAAGCTGTATGGCCACATTTTGTTAAAATAGACAACCAAAAAGGCAAGTGAGCACTTTGCAGCAGCAGTTTGGATAACCAACATGTCCAAAAACAGTAGGCTAAGTTGTGTTGTATTCAATAAATTATTAGTTATTGTGCTGGTCTGCAGCTAGTCTTTGGTTTTCATTTCAGTGTAAAATAAATCGGTTCAAATGATATAATTTGATACAAATACCAGCTTTTTCTGTTTATTTCTTATTCATTTTCTCATTCATTCTTTTTTCATTTTTGAATTGCCCCTAGGGAATAAATAAAGTTATTTGAACTGAATTCATTTTGGCTTAAACGATTTGCAGGTAGAGTGCATTCAGTGCACTCTGGATGACGTTACATGCAAATGTTCATTCCTTCGAGTATTCGATTGGTTGAAGAATAGGTACGATTTCAATCGACTAAAATTGACTTTACTTGACTACAACCCTACAAAATACACCATGCTAATGATAAACCCTCATGTCCTGTGTGTTATTATTCATTAATGAGTTGTTAATTATGGGGTCTAACTCCAATTCATTAAGTGCATTTTAGTTCTATTGAAATCCATCACTATCACTAATACCTTTTAAATTAAATGTGGTTAAAAAAAAAGTGGTTGTTGCTTATCCTCATTATAGTATTATCAAGTCTTTACATCATAGAAGCTGGCCCATACTAGGTAACAGAATAGATTTTAAAAAAACTCTGTCAAAGGCTGTTAGATCCAAAATTTGGCACCAGTCTACACCCTTGTATTATTTGAGGTTCCCAGATACCCTGGGATGTGTCTCTGTTGTGTTGTGGGCTTTGTTATCGTTCAGCACCCAGTAAGACTATTTGGGAGGATCTGGGTGTCTGCCTTCCACCTCTTCCTCTGTCTCCTGCATTTCTCTGCCAGCCTGTCTAAAGACATGATAGTTACTAAATAGAGTCTGATTGATTGTCTGACTGGTTGACTGATTGATGCCTAAGAAGTCTATTTTTCATTGCAAACTGTAATGATTATTTTCTGTCATTCTTTCATACCATCTATTGGACCACCAACCTTGACAATATCATCCACATTTCTCTACTTGTATGTTTCTGTCCCTTTTTCACATCCACAAACACATACTTTTTCCACCCTCTGTCTCTTACTGATTGTCGTCTATAGGCACCGGGCTCTCAGTCTGCCACACAGTCTCTTGGCTCCTGAAGGAAGAGAGCAGTAGACAGGTAATCTTTTAATCTCCCCTCAATCTCCCTGCCTTTTTACTCCATTCACTGCTAAAACATTTCATATTCTAATCGGCTCCTATGTGCGTCACATCCCCCGCAGCACCTCTTAATACCTTTCTATAGATCCATCAAACTCACCAACAATCTAAGATTATTTAATTTTTTCCCCACTTCTCTTTTACTTTTTTTTTTTTTTTAGTTTTTCTGGAATTCAAATGCAGATTTTACATCCTCTTCGTCTTACCTCAGTCTCTTCTTGTCTCCCCCCTTCTTACCTTCTTTCCTCACCACCCTTTTTTTTTCCTCCCTTCTTCCCCCCTCACCTCCTTTTCTTTCCTTCATTCTTTGCCTGGAGGTTAGCGCTAAACGTGCATCATTCAGCGAAAAACAAAAGGAATGAATTGATTGGGTTATCAGCTGCTGCTCTGGTGGACCCTTTGATCAGAACTGAAAAGCAGCGCTACATGTCAGAATTCTGCTTCAGCAGCTCTTTCTGAGTTTTACAATTACTACACGCCACGGTCACATCCAAAGTTTCCCCTTCCTCTCTCCCCACAGTCTTAGGGTTATAGCCTGCAGCACTGAGCATTATTACAGCTCATTCTGCTTTCTCCCTCCTGAGCATTCAACGGAGTGATTGTGTTAAGGAGATACGCTGCTGTGGTAAGCTGGCTGCTGTAGCGCTGGTGCTACTGTATTCAGGACTTTGACCAGTGTGTCATACTAAGTGTCGCCCAAACAGGCGAGTTGTAGAGATTCCTGCTCAGTTTTGAAATATATACAACAGTGTAAACAAGTTTATCTTTGGATGAGTTAACCTTGAGCCAAGACAGAGGAAGTGGTGAAACCTGCCAGTTCATTAATAACTAAGCAGGGCAAGTCAAGGTCAGCAGGTCAACATGGAGTAGTGCTGTTTGCTACATTCTACTGTTCTCAGGTTGGGACATAACCTGCAAGGTCAACGACAACAATAGCGAGGGAGATTGGCTCTATTTTGACCTGATGAGAGGCAGGAGTTCACGCATCAGATTAATGTGCACGGTATTACAGTAAGTGTACATTTGAGGAAACCACTTTGGAAGAACAATGAAACAGAGCCCCGCACGAAAAAAATGGAGGAAGTTCACTGAAAAAATAAACGCTGACGATTTCAGATGAAACACACACATATGCACACATACGGACAAGCACGCATGCACTAAAACAATAGGGTAGTTCATTTCTTTTCTCTACAGAGAGCCTAAGGGTCTAGGCTCCTAAACAGTCACCTCGCTTCCTCAGTAATTGGCTGGCTGGTACTTAAGGCCAACAGCTTTTAATAAGCAATAGAGGCAGGAGCCAAACTGACAATAACTGCTGCCCTACATCAATTATTGGATACATATCCATCACTTGCTGACTTATATGTGACCCCAGGCACCTGCCAGCTACGGTATTGACTGGCCAGCTCTCCCCAGTGCAAGTGACAAGTTCCATTTGCAATCACATTTATTAAACGGCTGTTAGAATGAGTGAAGGTCTGGGCCAGCCCACGTTTCTCCACCAGCTTCAGGTCTTATTAATCTGAAAGCCACCAAAGAATGGATAAATGTCTGAAGTGGATAGATATGAAGAAGTATGGCAAGGACTGATTGGAGTTGGTTTCTCACTCTCTGTCCTGCCTAGACCTTAAGTGCTGCATTGTAACCAGTAGTTCATGTCTTAGTTTGCAAACAGGGGGAACTATAACTGCTTATACTGGTGTTTCTGTGTGTGTGTGTGTGTGTGTGTGTGTGTGTGTGTGTTTGAATTGGTCTGTTAATCTCATCAATAACTTGGATCTTTAAAGGTCCCATATTGTGCCCCTTTTCAGCAAATTAATGAAAATCTCACATTCTCCCCAGAATGTGTCTTTTAATTTTTTAGATGAAAATTCTGCAAAGATGGTTTATTGTACCATGACTGTATAACTCCTGGTTAAAGCCCTGTTCTAGCTGTTTCAGTGTCTGTTGCTGTTGTCCCCGCCCCCTTCAAAAGAAGACTCTCTCTGCATCTCTGATTGACAGTGTAAAGCCAAACAGTTGACTGCATGGCAGCTGACACAGAGGTGAATGAATCGTTAAGACTTTCTATTACTTCTAACTTTCTGTCTTTGCCATCATTTTACATGCAACGATGGCCAAATTCACAGCACAGCCTTTGTTTTTAACTTTTAAAGCCCATGTTTAAATTGGTTCATAGTGGCCGCTTGGAAGTAGCACTGAAGTTACTGCTGGTCAACATGTAGCCTTAATGGACTGCGTTTCGGTCACTATTTTATTCTCGTACCATTGTCTGACAACAGAAACAGAAAAAGTTGTAAATGAGAACAGCTTTATTGGAAATTTGACTTTACTAAAATGCAGTATGTGAGCACAGAGAGTAGGAGAGAAGTAACCAGCTGTTAACACTGGCTGAGTGTAGGTTGCACTAAAGCACAACAGGCAAAACACAGTAACCCACCCAGTCCAGCTCATGCTAAGGATTTTCCAATTGTGGTGGTGACACTGCCATCAATAATAACAGTAATCCACTGGGTCTTCAGTTCCTTAGATGCTGGGAGTGCATGACAACTGCTCCAGAGGCAGTTTTAGAAAATACATAAACCTGGTGGGTTTATTCTTGCTCAAGTTTCTCTCCTCACTCTGTTTGTTACATCTGAAGTAACTTCTTTTGATAATTCCTGTGCTTTTCTAACCCTACCTAACTATCTAATACTAAGGTTTATGTAGTCTGCATGTTAAAAGTTTACCAAAACTGCCAGTCACACTTATCACACCTTCTGCTCTTTGCACAGTTTTCCACCAAATACATGCACATAAAGGTGAAAGGTGCACCTCGACAGTCGACAGGCAAATTATGCTTGGGGCTCTTAAACCTGTTTTGTAAGTAAAACGTATGGCTCCGGTTACAAAATAATCATAATCAAGATGCAAAAGGCTTTGTTAATCAGGTTGTCTGGGTGAAAGAGCAAGACAGAGGACAGGGCAGGAAAATAATGAAGGTCCTGCTGAAATGTCCTCTCCTCTCTCCCCTCCTCTTTCCCCCTAGCCCTCCTACTCACTTCATTCCCTGCCCCATTGAATTATGCCTCCCCTAATTGGCTTCAGTGGCGCTTAAAGCAAACAGTTTAAATAAGTAAAAGGCACTTGGATGAGGAAGCAGGGCCTTGCAATTATTGGAACTACATCAGTCAGGGTGCTGCTCTGCACTGGGGCTGTTCTCTCTGTCTCTCCCCCTCTCTCTCTCTCTCCTCTCACCCTTACTTATTCTCCCCTGCATTTTTTTTGGCGGGGAGGTAGCCGAATAAGAGAAGATTCAGTGAAGTCACGTGTGTGCTTGTGTGTGACAGACTGAGCCAAGGTAGCGCTGAGCTGGCCTGATGGGGGAGTGACAGGCAGCCCACAGGTACAGGATCCATTATCTAATGACCGTGCCGTTTAATCACGCGTCTCACTGACATGTTTATAAGGCTGAACTTTGCGGTGCTATTAGAGCAGGAGACGGGAGAGGGCCGTAGCCTCAGCCTCGGGGCCCCCAGGGCAGGCCTGGCCCTTTACCTCCTCTCCCACACCTATTATATGCTAATTACAGCCATTCTTAAACCACGCTTACAAGGAGTTAATTTAGTGGGCCATTACACCAGTCTATATTTCAGGGTGCAGTGTGTAGAGTCCTTGTGGGGCTTTGGGAAAGGTGTGGAAGTGAGGATGAGAAGCTGCAAGAAATGGGTGAAGGGTGCTTTATATCTCACAAGGGAGAAGGGGGAACCGAGAAGTGAAGAGTGGCAAGTCTACCGGCTGTACTATTTGTCTGTGTGGAATGAAAGAGCTGGCACAGCCACTTTGGTCAAACGCTCTGTGATTGGAGGAGGATTGTGGGCTTGACACAGTTCTTGTGTATCTGACTGTCTTTAGCTCAGATTTACAATATATTATCTGCACATTAATTTTCTAATTGTGCTGAATATTCAGGATCGACATTGTCCTTATTTTACTGTGTTACTGTCCTACAAATTTCTGGCGTCAAATGTTATGATTCCAAGCAAATTGTAGGTACAAGCTGACAGAATTTGTTATGGTTTTTGGGAGCAAATGAAAACTCTGTGAAAATGTTTGCATGACATAATACACAATAATGGAATACAGTTCATTCCATTTATCAGAGGGTACTTTTTATGTAATTTTGCACATGTTTGCCATTTTAGAATCAAAGTATATTTGATATTGGGAACACTCACCCACGTCTTGTCAGCAACATATTCCAAGAGATCCATGAAATCTTTTATTCATGTATTCTGAATACTCTGAGTTACTTTGAAATTACTTTGCCACATCTAAGGAAAAAAAAAATGATTTGAGGATTTGCTGCTAGCTGATTCTCTGAGAGGAGGAAAGGTAAAAAAAAAAAAAAAAAAAAACAGGCACGGGGGGATATATAGTATACGAGATCTGGGGAGGTATGGAGCTATGGGGACATGAAATCAAAAGGGGAAAGTGGTTGTTAAGAAATCTAAGGGGACAAGTGGCCCTGTGGAGCGGCAGAGAGGAATAAAGCGAATGCAGGAAAAAAGATGGAAAGACGTGGAGACAGTGGAGAGTCAGATAAGTGCAATAGCAGAGACATAGTGGTGATAAAAAAAAAGCAGGTCCCTGCTCTGGGGGGTAATTAAATGGGTTTCTTCTTATCTCTGTTAGTGACACTCTGGCACACCACGCAACATACAAAGGACACACGTACATGTGTACATCCTGCACACTGGAAGCATGCGTCTGTATGTCTATGTGCATGTGAAGATAGCAGTCGGTGTGTGTTGTCTGTTTGTTTGAGGCTGTGGCTCGGCTGTGGCTCTACCTCCAAGAGGCAGGAGGCTATAACTCCATCACCTCCCCGCCTATCGACTCCCTCTAAGGGGGATCGATACTGGAATGATGGCCCTCCTATGTCTTCCCCATCCATCCGCTAGGCCATTGAGTGTATGTTAATGTTATGAATTATCGAGAGAACAGTTACTATTGATTGGCTGAGGATTATTGGTGGGCTGCATAGCGGGATGGGGTGGGTGAGGCGAGGCTGGGGAATGGCAGGCCAGAAGGAAAGGACAGGTCAAAATTCTGCAGAAAGGTTTAAGTATCTACTAAGACTCCTGACCCCTAAAGGGCCCAGGTCAGAGGTGGCCTAGAGGGCAAGGCTGACTGTTTGATGTTTTCAATCCCCCACCTTCCCACACCCAGTCAACATATAGCAGTGACCCTGTTTGAAGCTTTCCTTCTGTGGTTCTGTTTTCTACCCACAGCAATGCTAATTCTCCCCAAAACAAAACTTTAATAAAAATCTGGAATAGGAATATTATAGCAGCCTCACGTTTTCAGTTTTATTCTTGGTGTCAGAATTAGATTTAGAATCGATTTCGGTTCAAAACTATTTGTGATTCATTGAAAGATGTCACTATAATTTGATTGTTATTTCAATGTATTGTGTTCCAAATCACTGACTGCTCTTCTTTGCCCACTGAGCTGTAAAGGAAACGTGACTGATAGTTAAGCTAACTGGTTTTGATTGAAGTCATTGTCCAAATGAAAGAGCAAAGGCATGTGACAGTTTGCAGCACTTAAAAAGTTATTTATTTATTTGATAGCCTGGAAGCGTCTGATTCTTTCTTGATGCAAATCATGAAATGGAAGTGTCATTTACTGGTCAACATCACTAGTTACATGTTTTTTGTAATAATAGAAATTGGTGTTTTCTGTGGTTAATGTTTTGTCTCCAGAAGTGAAGCAAAGAGCTTTTGCTGCAACAGGGGAAACAAATGCCACCCAAAACACAGTAGAGACACAGGCTTTTAAAGTAGAAGACTCTGGATTGAGCTATTTTCTTCTCCCTATCAGAGTTAAATGAAGCTTCGCAGAGTGCTGCTGTATGTGGTGGTCAGCGATCGTGATGGATTTGGCGCTGATTTTTAATTAATTAATAAAAACAAATTGTTGTGTGTAAAATAGATGAAGAAATTTTAAAAAACAAACAAAAAACCCCAAAATATATTCTGTTGATTCCTAGTCAACAAGCTGCGGAGTACTGTGTTATACTGTAGGTCCTCATTTGTCAAAGTTTGTCATCATACGTCTCCTTTGCATTGTTATCAAAAGAAATGAGTGAAATCCAGAATTTAAACTTAAACTTAAACTTAAACTTAAACTTAAACCACCTAAATCTTCCTCTGGATGTTTTCTAATGAAATGAGATTTTTCTTTTTAAGCTAAACCCAAACAGCAAAGACTATTTTAGTGCGCAAGTGAGGAAATCAGCTTCTGATTGAGCAGGAGAGAACACAAGTAGCTGTGGTTATGCCAGGTGATCAGAAGCAACTGAGATAAAGGCGTTTCAAACAGAGTTTAAAATTCAGAACTGGATTTGTTGTGGAGAATCAGTCTGTTTTGTCAGTGCAGATGGACATGTATGCTGCATGTGTGAAGTAAACAGCGGGCTTTTTTCCTATTTGCCTTGTGATAAAAGTAGTCAGCACCTGTAGCTATGGTAACTGTAGACAACAAAGATGGTGACAGCTATTGCCTCAAAATCCATGAAAGTAAAACAAAAAGCTTGACAACAATGGTGCAAAAATTTAGCAGATGAAAACTTGCCAAACTTTTGATGACTAAAACTAACAAAAAAACAAATGATTAAATTGTGGCTTAAACTAACATACATTTTCATCAAAGGTCTAAGACTAAAACTAAAGTTTGGTGCCAAAGTTAACATTGACTCAGTCTGTGCTACCTCTGCCCGATGCTAGCTGTTCTCTGAGCCAACTGTGGCTCGCTGTGTGATTGTTTACAATAGCATGCATTAGTCAGATATGACACACATATCTAACTGGGATTATTTATGTTAAGGGCAGGGTTCTTAATTTTTGGAAACCGACAGGTTGTCCTTTATTATCTCTCTTTGTCTCCCTGCTCCATTTTCATATGAATGCATAACTTGGAGAGAGAGTTGTAGAGAGGAGGGGGGATTAAAGTCTGTACACCTAATACTGTCAAAACACAGACCTCCGCCCCTCTGGGAGGCATATAAACACTCAGACATACATTCATACACACACTATCATGCCTGCATACACTTACAATCTCCAGTTTGTATGGTTTGGAATGGCCCTGAGTTCTCACAGAACCCAGGGGAGAGGAAAAAAAAGACTTTCCCAGGCAAACGCTGCGCTTATTCAGCTCAGGGAAATTTTGCGGACTGAGGGAAGTTGTGCCACTGTTTCTGGGAAGAGAGAAACTGTGTTATTGCACAGGTGACCATCACGTGAGTTTTAATGTAAACCCAATCAAAAGGTTTAGCGTGATGCAAAACATGAAAAATACCCTAAACTGCTTTATGGCCTTGAGATCGGCTCATTTACTGATGAGGGTACTGTGGCACTGCAATGATAAGTGTGTCTTTTTCTAACACTTTGCCATGTCCTGCACTCTACTGTACTTAGCCAATTCAACAGAGCACAAGCACAAGAGGAAACATTGTGCTTGCCAATATCTCTTTAATGTCCCACAAAAATGTTCAAGTCTTTATATGAGCTGCTGAGCAGTCAGATGTCCAAAGCAATAGTCATACAGTTGAACCATGACAGCAAAGTTAACCATATTGAGGCCATTTACTGAATTTCCCCTCGGGCATCAATAAAGTATGTCTCCTCTATTCTATGTGCACAACATGAACTCCAACGTTCTTTCTGTTTTAAACATGCAGTACAGCACATCATAGAATTTTCCAATAACTGATCATTTTAGTCATCAACAGGCCATAAAACACTGCAAGTACCTTCACTATAAACACAGTGGTGACAAGTTTAGGTCATATTAGGCTGAATGTCAATCGACTACATTTGTCAGCCACAGAAGATACCTTTTTCCCACAAAGCAATGAGAGAATTAGTTGAGTTACAAATCCACTGTGTCAAAGTTCAAGTGCGTCTAGCAGAAAGCAATATTTCCGTTACTTCAAAGAGAGCAAGGGATTTGAAAGGACAGTATGTTATGATTTAGGGAAAACTGCTCAGTGCCATGCATAGGAATTAATTAGTTGTTTCAGAAGCCCCATAATGAAATGATGGAGATTGGCGCAACCACTACTCTGCTATGCTCACTGTGCTTTAAATTATCTGGACTGCTGTTGTAGACTTAACTATTGTTACAGTGACTATTACCATACAATACAATATTATTACCATATTTTACAACTGTAAGTAGCTGTAATGCGACTGCTAGCCCTGCACACTGCTGCAAATAGTTAAAGTAGCCCGTTTGTTAAGTATAATGGCAATATCTCTGTGTATGAGTCATTGAGAAGGGGGAATTTTTATTTGTTCACAGATGGGGAGGTGGGGAGAAGAAAGGAGTTTAAGGAGCACAGCATGCTGAGACAATGATATGCAGCTATTTTTTTTGAGATAGTTCCTATTACAGTTTACTGTGTGTATATTTTTTTCCTGCCCCTGTGTTTGTGTTTGTTTTGTACATATGAGACTCCTATGAAGTGTCCCAGGCATGGATTGAATTGATGATGAAGCTAATGAGGGCTGATAGAAAGTCTTGATGAGGCGCTCATTGCCTGCTCCCGTGTTGGATAATGTTTCCAATCCACATTCCCAAAGGTTTTATTGAGAGTCAACAATCTCCACACTGAGGTCTGTTTAATCACAGCGAGAAGAGGAAGACTGTCCACCTAGTCAGAAAAACCGGCCCGAGGTCGTAAAACTGGTATCCACTCTGTTTTTTAAGTACATCAGTGAGAGGGAGTCAGTTAGACAATATTTTCTGCACATTGTTTTTTTTAGCTGAAGTTTTTCCAAAGCTCATTTCACATTGCTATCATTTTTTAATGCTCTTTATTAGAAACAAACAGCACATTTATTTTGGGCGATGTCGTAAACTGTAGACTAAGAAGCAATAACATAAAAGGGAAATGAAAACCAAAATGAAAAATAAAAATGCATTGTGTGTGATGGCAGAGGATGGGATTATTCAAAGGATCTCTAAGCCATTTATGTCTGAAGCATTCCCTGCTTTAAAGTGTTCTCCACTCTGAGCCTATAGACATTTACTGGCAATTGATCCTGTGTCTAAGTGTTAGTCATAAATTAACACTCCTCTGCCCTCCACCTACGCCTCACTGTATTGTCATCTGGCTCATCCAATCACTAGGCTACACACACAAACACACACGCACACACACACTACACTACACTACTTCTTGACTCGCTCTGTGACTCATTCAGCTCCAGTCATTCTATGATCTTTTTGACTTAGCAGGGAAAGTGTACGTAATGAATTAGTTCAAAGAGAGACCTATGAGTGTACGCAATTGAAAACAGGTGTGATGCTGGTATTTAAGATGATGATGGTAACTACTGTACAGAAAAAGAACAGAAAAACAGGACTGAAGTAAAACGTAACTGTCCTTGATACCATTGCAGAGAGTTCTTAACCGACTACATTCAGAGCAGAGCAAAGGAGTGTTCTTTCAAAGGGAGGTTCGCGAGGTTAGCTAGGCATGTTGAGCCTGAAGAGTTTTCAATGCCAACCTGTTCGTTTTGGATTTAAATCAGCTGTAAAAAAGATTTTCCTGATGATATGTTCTATGAGCAACATAGATTCTCAGCTGAGGGAATATGTTATATCTGGAAACAGTTGAGCTGTATGTAAGTAATGACTGAAAGAAGGCGCACAGCAAACTGTATGTGTCACGTTTCCACAAGAACCCACAAACATTCATTGATGAAAATGAATCAATGTGTTTTTATATTTGGCCCTGATTTGCTGCCAAGTCTGTTTTACACCGCTAGTATTGCAGCTAATAGAACCACAGGTTAGAAAATTGATTAGTCTGATGGTATTTAGAGTATATTCAATCAATAACATTAATTTCACTTTGATTTGGCCAAAAACTGAAGAGATTTCCACGTATCCTTTTTTATGGCCTAAATGCATTTCTTGAGTGTCATGTTAGATCCAAGCGACTAACGAAAGGACTGCACTGAGGGGTAAAATAAATAATAACTTACACAGTTAACAGTCTAGATGCATGTTCTCTCTTGCGTCATTTACATCACCAGCACCTTTTACTAAAATAGGTTTTCATATTGCTCATAGGTCTCGATTATAACAACCCATTACACTTAACTAAAACAGGTGGCATGCAGTTGATTTTTTAAACGGGGATGCACACAAAGCCGAATTAAATAAACCTGAGTTAAAGAAAATTGACAATCACTATTGTGAATCTTGGTTTTGTCAGTCCATGTAAGAGCTTCAGAAATGTGCCAATTTTCACAGTTAAGAATAGAATTGTCAAACTGATTGACAATGAAAGTAATTAGAAGTCAAAGCTGTAGATATGATATTGAAAGACTACCTGTCTCGCCATGTCAGATTTTAATGAGCACAAACATTGTTCTGTTGTCTTGTTCATGCTAAATTAGCTAGACATGAAGAGAAAACTATTCAAATGAAAGTCATACTTTCAGTTGTTTAAGATCTTGCAATCTCATATAAAATTAGTAACCAGTATGAGTAAAATAAAATAGACCAAAAGTCTAAAAAAAAACAAAACATACAAAACAAGACAAATGCAGGGAACAGGTCAAATTTAGCTAGTTCATTGCATTTCCAATAAAATGTAACTAACCAGTGAATAACACCAAATCAGTCTTTTAATAAGTTCATAAATAGTGAGCCAGAGGAGACGGGGGTTCAACAGGGGGCTCCTAAATAAAAGTTGCTGTGTGCAAGAGCATATATCAGGATCCGGCTATAAAGCCTGCCCTTTCGGGTGGGGAGTAGTGGGAGTAGTTGACTCCTGTCTGCTGATAGGGAGCCCTAAATCACTCAGTTCCCGGCCCTGCCAGTCTCGCACACACGCTCACACCCTCGTAAATGTCACCTGTTAATCTGGCCTCAAGTGCTGTTCAGTGCACTCACCCGGCAACATCGGTATGTTCTATTCAAGACACAGACTCAGCATTACATTATCTTTCGAATCCTTTTACCCACGCTGCTGATTGTCATGCACCTTACAAACCATTTAGAGTAAAATATGCATCAAATCCCTGGTCTGAACTTGCACTGGACGTGCAGTATGTAATAGAAAGGAACTTTTTGTGCGTTGCAAGAGCTTCTGGCACAAATACTGACTGAACTTGCTCTGGTTGTACAGTATGTAATAGAAAAGAACACATTATGTGATAGAAACAAACTGTGGTGTGTGGCAAGAGCTTCTTGCACAAGTACTGACTGGGAGAACTTCAGACAGCAGAGAAACAATGTCACCATGTTCATAAGAAAAGCAAAATCTGGTCATTTTGTGCCTTGTCAAAGTGCAATGGTAATGTAACTGCATTGAGGAAATTATTAATTAGTAGTCCAACCAGAATTTAAAGGTAAAAGTTGGCCTATTAATAATTATTATTTGTGTATTCGACTAGTTCAAATCTTATCTGCGTGATAGAATCAAAACTGTTTCAGCTGTTGAGTTCAAATCAAGTCCCAACAAGGATAATCAAGGTGTCCCTCAAGGATCAGTATGAGGCCCATTGTTCTGTACATACACCTTTGACTCGGACTGGCACATCAGAATTTATAAGGGGAGGCACCATCATATACAGAATTATGTAACAAATCGGTTAAATTAACTAAAGTGATTGTAAAGCTATCCCTCAAATGAGAAAAAAAAAAACAAAAACCAGCACATGGATTCTATAAGAGTTAGTTGGTATCCACACATTCCAGTTACAGATATGATGACTTTAATAGTTTAAACTGTTCTAGAATCACCATTGCACATCAGTTCCCATCTACAACAGCAAAGTAGAAGTCTCAAAAATGACCCTATAACTGAGTCAACACACTAACAAACATCAACACACAGTGAACGTGTGCTGTAAACCCTTAATGATGTTTGTACTGAATTCACTGGGAGCTGTGGTTCTGAATCCACCTGCTGCTTTCTCTCTGTTGTTACAACTATCTGAAGCATTTGAATTTTTCTTTATTTGAGCTCAATCCTGAGATCGTCAGCCACATTTTTTATGTTTTTTTACACTTTGTTTTTTCATGTAAAGAAAGTCAGCAGCACTCCACTGCTGGCTGCCTTGTGTTTAAACAATGATGAAGATGACACACATAAATGGTAAACGGGGGCGGAGCTTCCAGGCCGAACTAAACGTAGACAGATGTAACAGATGAAGGCCACACAAAACCAGTGGGCCACAGCTGGACTGGGCTGATCACCACCACACAGCTACAGCGTCTCTTTCTCAGTATTGCTCCCCCTTGTTGTCCCTCTGTGATGTTCAGTTGTTTTTTTCATTCAGCCACGAGCCCAATCGGTGTAGTGTCCTCTTCTTCATTATATTTATTGTACTAGGGTCCCCTTCATTCCATACGATCTAAAAAAAAAAAAACACTCATGTTGCTATGATCATGTTTTGTCATGAATATTGAAGAACCATGTAAAACATCAGCAGCAGCGCTCAGAATCTGGACATAGGAGAAACTCTGACTGATGTTTTCTTTACCACTCACTAAGATGCTTGCTTCAGTGGGGTCCCAAGTCCAAGCCCACCAGCAAATACTGTTGTCTCATAATTTATTCAAACGCACTATACGGGTTGACTCAAATGATGCATATGGGTGCTTGTTTGTGTGTGAGCACATGGATGGGTAGTTGCGTGCCTTCTTGTGGGGGTCCTGCTCTGGCGTGCGTTTCGATATCCAAGTCACTGTGTATGCACGTGTGTGCGCGCGCGTGTGTGGTGTTGTGGCTCCAGGACTGCTGTGAAGCAGCCCTTGTCTCATTAGCATGTCAATTGACTCCATCTGCTTTGCACATGAAAGAGCCAGGATGTGTAGGAGGACAGGAGAAAGAAAGGATGAGGGATGTGGAGGGAGGGCGGGGACCGCGGCGTATTTATCTCCACCTTGTAGGAATTTGCATCGTACACTGAGTGCACTTATTAAGGATCACAGTGTGGCGTGTTCTCTCTCCCTCTCTCTCTCTCTCTCTCTCTTTAACACACACACACACACACGCAATTAAACTCACATGCAAGTGGACAGACCCACACACACAAGAACACTGAGGTAGTGATGCTCTGCTTTCCAAATTCAGTTTGTAAGGACAGAGGGGGTCATATGCTGTGCAGATTGTAAAGCCCCTTGAGGCAAATTTGTGATTTGTGATACCGAGACATAAATAAAACTGATTAGATTTCACTAACAATTTCTTTGCATGCAGTTTCGTTCCAAACACATTTCATTATATTTCCCTTTAAGTTGGGAGATCCGAATTTGCCCCACTGTTGGTAGGTAAAGCAATAACAGCATCACATAAAAGATATAAACATATGCGAGTTTATGCTCAACCTTATGTCTCATAACTGCAAAACGCAACAGTGTCAACACCTTTCCCTTCTGCTCTGTGTGTGTCTTAAAAGTGCTGATGATTTCCATCGCCTGGTTTAAGAAAACAAATCAGATCCAGCTGTTGTGAAGTAAACATGCGCAAACAAACAAATGCATAGAAAAAGTGTACAGACAACACAGACTGTTGCCGCTGCTGCAGAGTGGAGGAAGGCAAGTGAGGGGAAAGAAAGGGAGAGGGTGAGAGACACAGAAAGAGGCCTGAGGGGAGGGCAAACAGCAGGTCTGTTTTTGCCCAACAAGCAGATCACACACCCCATAACTGCTCTCTCACTCTATTTGCACCTGTTACAGATACAGCATGGATGCTCTCAGCTTCCTTTAACTAGACTTTATTCACAGTTAGTGCATTTACAAGCACTCAAGTAGCTGGGTTATTGTCTGTTTTCTGCAGTAAAATGTGGGTGCCTACACACCAACAATGACAGTTGGCTATGCTGTTAGGCGTCTGTGACTGATCATCACCTGTAGTGTTTTTCAGTGTCCTGTGTTGTTGGCATATATATGAGTCATTCCTTGTTGCTTTTTGGACAAAATGCCCAACCTATTTTTAAAATTCTGAGTGAGTGTGGTGAGTGGAGCATTGCTACTACAGATGCAGATGTGACAATTGACAAACAACAGTAATGTTTCAGGGTTTAAAATGTCGTTTCTATAAAATAACAACTCAGAGTTGTTCCTTCTGAATTCTGTGTTCAGACCAGGATGGCAGTTTAAGGTGTTGTTTAACCTGTTGCTGCACGTACACTTGCCACCACCATTCCACGTGTTGTTGTTTTAATTAACTATTATAGTACCTCTACAATTATGGTACATTTGCTTCTACAGAAAGAAGATACCATCATGCTTTCAGAATTTTGCCATCATCTTGATATTGAACATCATTACAGTAAACTCCATTTAAAAACACTTATTGCTATACAAGGAAACACATTCTTCACTGTCCTGGTTTCTTCCAAATAGGCTACTTGAACTAGTCAGCAGGAAACGTATTGCAACATAAAAGACACTGATCGCAAAACAATTCTCTGCTAAGTAAATTCCTAAGTGAGTTTCTCCGTTCAGCGTCCCAGTTCCTCCAGGATTAATACGCTCAATTCAGAGGTGTCTGACGTCCCATGGAGATTCTGTCATCGAGGAACTGTGGCACGCTGGCCTTAATGCACTGGGGATCCTTGGCAGATGCACGATGAGCTTTCTTATCCTGTCCACGTGGATTCCCCGGCAGTCTACAGAGAGCTGCAGTATCCAGCATTCTACGGGACAGGGGCAGGCTAGAGGGTAAAAGAGGCAATTAGAGAGAGTTAGGGGCAGAGGGGGGTAGGAAGAAACGGCAAGACGGGTGGGACAACAGGGATGAGATATGTGTGATTTACTCCCTGATCACGAACAAGGGAATGAGTAAGGACAGAGCATGAGACAGGATGCACCGGAGGAAGATATGGACAAAGACGCACCAACATCAAAGACTTTTTTTTTTTTTTGTACATCTTGCTGTCTTTATTACTCCTTCTCCTTATGCCGCTTCTGGTCTTGTGTTTATGTCACTCATTCTGCATGCAGGCTGTACAGCAGCAAATGGAAAAGGCATCATTTACACCAAAAGCTCAGTGTCATCTCTGGCTTCGTGTTTCACCCAAGTCTTCTCTTTCCTGCTCTCTTTTTCCTTTTGCGTCTGAATCAATTTCTCTCTTTGTCTCGTATTTCATGGCCAAATTGTCCATACAAATATCTGCATTATTCCTAATCGGGGATGCTGCATTTCTTTTAAAGGCATATGGAGATAGGTACTGCAAATGCAAACCCTGTTATACATGAAGTTTTAAGGACATCACAGCTAATAATTGTATTAATTATCTAATCTGTTGATTATTTTTTTTGATCAAATGATATGTTGTTCAAGAAAATGTTAGAAAATAGGACAGATATCCAGCAGAAGTTCATGGAGTCCAATGTGACATTTTTACATTGCTTGTTTTGTTTGCTAACAGTCCAAAACAAAAAGATATTCTCTTCACATTGATACAAAACAAAAGAAAAGCAGCTAAGCTTTTCAGAATCTATCAATGTTTGACAATTTTTTGCTCAATAGCTTCTTCTTCTTTCTTTTCTTATGGTAATTGTTGACTGTGAGAAGTGCTTTGTGGTAAAGTTACTGTTCAAGTACAAAAAAGTTTGGTGCTCTGTTTTCCTGTGCTCATCTGTGTCATATTAAACTCTGTGAATCTTTTTAAAATATAACAAAACTGTGTGTGAGCAGGACAATCCTCCGTGATGCTCTTTTCGCTGTGTTTAGTGTACACATCCCTACAAACTATGTTTTTATGCATGCACGTATATAGTAGACGATTACACACACCCACACACAGATGAACCCAAACTAGAGCCTGGTACCTTTCATTTGTTTTCCCACTGTTGTGTTTGGTTGCTGTGATGGCCTTGGGGTTGATGTAGTTAAGTGGTAGGTAGAAGACTTAAGTTTGATGTTGGGTCGTGGCTGTGACTTGGGGCAAAATTATGCCAACTCAAAAGATCTGTTTGCTGGGGATGTGGGAGTATGTGCTGATGTACGAATGAGCGCGGCAGACAGCTGATTTTTGAACGCGATAAAAATACCACAATTGTAAACACTGTGTATAGTACGTTAGATGAGGCAGTTAATCTTCCTATGTGCTCATGTTTGTGTGTGTCTGTTTCAGTGTGGGGGTTAAGTGTTTGGACAAGAAAAGCATGTGTGGGTGAAGTTTAAGGGGATCAGCAGGGTGAAACTCATGTCAAAATTAGAAGCATATGAATGCATCTGTGCTTCTATGAGCTAATGTGGTGGCTCACTCCCCGTCTTAAAACAAACATGGATCACCAGTTTGATGAAAGGACGCAGCACCAGAGGGTGATTCACTAGGAACAGTCATATGTGCTATTGGGTCCACTCACCTTTTACTCATGGTGTGTTTACATTGTCAGCCTCAGACTCATCCATTGTTATGCAAAATTAAATCTGAAAATCTGATTTGACATGAGAGAGTGTGCTGATCGGTCTGTCTGTAGGCTCACTGCTCGTCTGTATTCAGTCATGAGTGTAACCATACATTCCTGGCAACCCCAGTATCTTAATCCAGGTGCAGAAAGCTGCTTCCTGGACTGGGCTGTGGCTCTGCCTGGAAAAGCTGCTGTCTTCCCCTAAGTGGGAGCTTTGATTGGACCAACAGACTCATGCATGCTGGTCTGAGTTGACGGGAGGCAGCTGGAGAGCCGTGTGTTTTTTCTGGTCTGGTTTGGTATGGTTCTACTTGGTTTTGGTCTCTACCAGCCTGTTGTGACCACATCAGTGGTGCTTACAGACCTTACTGAGGAAATGAACACATATATCTGACTCAGCAGCTCTTAGTTCTGGTTATGATCTTCACATAACACACACACACACACTTACACACTATTCTGTCTTGATTACATAGCGTACTGTACAGGCTTACTCATATGCAGATGCACACTCAACTCATGCAAGCGTAGTGTGTGTGTGTACTGCTACACAGTACACACCACAGCTTAACACACTCAGCAATAACCCTTCTCACAGCTCCCTTTCCCTCTTTCTCTTTTCTTTGATGTTGCTCATACTCCAAAACGGCCACAGTTCTCCATGCCAGAGAAGTTAATTCTCAGGCACCATGATGGAGTCATCAGTCCTCCTACTCAGCACTATATCTCCCTCACGCAGGTGTGGGATCTGCTGACCCGGCTATCCGCCCCATCCCAGGGGACCTGTAGACAATGACCTAATGGTCATCTGATTCCCCCAACGCCACCATCGTTCTCCTCCTCCCCTCTCACTTTTCCCGGTGTTTTTCTGCCCCTCAGGCCCCTCAACCCCCACTCACTCTCTTTCTCCCTCTCCGAGCTCTGGTGTCTGATTTGATGTGACCAGAATAGTCATGATGATGTCATCAGCGTGAGTCAACAGGTAGGTGCTACAGCGTCCAGCTGAGTTGGCGTTCTCCGTTCATGGCAGGCTGGGAAGCCGTTCCATGTGACCATGACTGAAGCCATCACATCTGTGTTTCACTGAGCAGGGGCCTGGCCAGTACAAACACAGTTTGCTTTTACTTTCACTGCATTAAAGAAACTTTCCTGGATTTTGAAATCCCCTTAAATTTGTATGGTGTCAGTATAGAGCTTATTATAAGGCTAGTGATGGAGGTTTAGCTAATTGTTGCTGTGCATCTGTTGTTCTGTTTTTGAGGTCTTTTAAAGTCCACATTCCAGTCAACTAGTGTAAAAGCTGTGGTAGATATGTTGTAATTCTCAGTGTCATAAACACTGCTGATAGTGTGTGTATAAGAGAGAGAAAACACGCAATTGAAAAGGTGGACAAACACAGAGGGGTGTGTATGTGTGTGTGTGTGTGTGTGTGTGTGTGTATATTGACAGGGGTCTTTTCACTTACCACTGAATGTGAGCAAAAACATGTTACACCACTTGAAATTTCCCCTCTGCTGTGGCAGTTTCCATAAACAAACTTTATTTTTCAGTGCCCAGACAAAACATCTGCCACAGTTGAGAGAACATTCCACACAGCCCCTGGCCGTGTCAAAGACACAGGGCCAATAATTCAGTATTATTTTGCAGTTACATTACATTATACATTGTCTGTGATGCATTTTGTAGTGCAGTGATTTGACCTATGGGGCATATTTTATTTTGAAAATAGTAAAATAGTGGATAAAATGTGAAAGAAGTAATGATTGATAGGAGTAATTTTGCATGCATTTTATCCTGTATGAGGACTGATGTAAAAAGAAACCATAGTTGTGTGCCTCTGATGACACAGTGACCCAAAAAATGATTCAGAGGAAAGATTACCTAACTGTAAAATCTGGGTTAGTTCAGGTCTGATTAATGTTTACCATGTAACTTCAGGAGAAATGTTTCCCATCATCTGTAAATGCTTTTCTTGAGAGATTTCTCATCTGCTTTACAATGTTTTTGTACCCTGAT
Organism: Stegastes partitus; assembly: GCF_000690725.1. NCBI lineage: Eukaryota > Metazoa > Chordata > Actinopteri > Pomacentridae > Stegastes > Stegastes partitus. The sequence continues at coordinate 24,860 of NW_007578454.1, forward strand.
GTGCTGATTCTGAATCTGGCAAATGTGTGACAACAAGCTTTTGAAATGACTCTTATGTTGACAAGTGCAGAGTCATGTTTTTTACATGTGGAGAAAGAGGAGCTAGTGAGAAGTCTGATCCTCTGTGGGGTGTGTTCAGATGTTGGTGTCTAACTATGAACTTCTTTCTCTCCCAGACTTGCACTCATCTTGGCTTTCCAGCCTAACTTACTAATTTCTTCCCCTTCTGTCTTGTAGACCCCCCCAGAAGTGTTTCTCATTATGCTCATGATCTGACCATATGGTTGCGTACTGTTTTTGTGCCTGTGCCTGTGTGTGTGTTTGCGTAAGTGTGTGCTGCGTGAAAAGTGCATTAAGGGCATGGAGAGACACACACACACACACACACACATGCACACTCTCATACAGACTTCAGTCCCTGAACCACACTCTCCCTCCTCAAGTCATTTCATTCTTAGAGATCACAGACTTTGTGCCTGTTTTGTTGTGGTCTTTTTATTGGCCTGCTGGTGCATGTCCATAATATACACAAACACACATATGATGTGTATATGAATGTGTGTGTTTACAGCTGTGTTATGTGGGCTTCACCTCGCAATGTGAGGTTTGTCAGCTGCTGCCCATTCTCTCTGGTCAGAAACCTGAACACACACGGGCGTGTGCACACAAACACAAACACACTCAGGAGCTTTGATTTGACCTGCTGGCTCCAGATGAATGCATTTGAGATTTTTTAGTTTGTGTCAAAGCCATGTTGTAGTAATATGAATGCAGAGAGCCATCCAAAATCTGTAACAGAGCTGGGAACTCTGCTGCGAAATTGAATCTGTTGCTGGTTCACAATGTTTTTTTTAACAACAGTATTCCCAAATGAAAATTTAAAAGAATATATTCTCATTCTTCCTCAACATAGAAAGTTGGGATTGTCTTGCTAATTTAGGAGTAGCCAAGGTTTGTATTATGGCCATCAGTTTTAATAATTCAAGCATTGAAGAACATGCTTTCATTTTTTTGAATGTCATTGCAATTAACAATGAATAATAATAATTAAAGTCACAGCCAGTCTTTTTCTCTTCAAACTCAAAACAGAACTGTTAATGTACGGATGGGTCACAAATGAAAGGAAAAAACAACCTGAGGTGTCTTAGTAAGGTGTTGGGCCACCATGTGCTGCCAGAACAGCTTCAGTTTGCTGTCTGGAACTCTACTGGAGTGAAGAAACACCGTTTTTTTTTTACGAAAGATAATCCCTCATTTGGTGTTTTGATGATGGTGGTGGAGTGCGTCAGTCCAAAATCTCCCACAGGTGTTCATTTGGGCTGAGATCTGGTGCGTGTGAAGGCCGTGGCATATGAGTCACATAATTTTGATTCTCATCAAGCCATTTAGTGATAGGAGCATTGTCACCCTGGAAGAGAAAATTCCCCTCAAGACAGAAATATTTCATGATAGGATAAAGGTGATTACTACTTTGGATTGATTTGCAGTTTTCCTTCCCTCTAAGGGGACAAGTGGACCCAAACAGTATCAGCAAAATGCCCCCCACAGGATAAGAGAGTGTTGCTCATACAGATTTTGATGTGGGTACCTATAATTGTGAGCTTGAATATATTACATATCATGATATACTGACAGGAAGACATAACAAACATTTTTGAACTAGCAGCTTGTTAAAATAGTTATTTTCAAAGAGTTTTGACCAAGACATTTGCTGTATATGACATTTGACATGTAAAATTGATCAAGTCAGTGCTTGTTGGTAGATTTAGACTTTCGGAAACCAGACAAGCAAAATCCATCTTCCAACCTTGTTGTGTTTTATTTTTTTTTAAAAGTTGCTATTAACACTAAAAAACAATGTTTTTCCACATTTGGAGATTTAACATGGTTTGAAATACTTCAGACTTAAGTATTCCTGAATGTTTTTGATAATTCAGAACTATCTAATAAATTAGTTGTTGTTAAGCTAAAAAAATACAGATTTTTTTTTTTTCCTCACAGCACAGTGACTTAATAACGCTTAATACATTAATCACTAAAGGTCCAGACAAAGTAGATATACCATTACAGGTCCGCATTTTCTGTCACTCCATTTCCAGTCTTCTCTCTCCATCTCATTGCAGATCAGCACCTCTCCATCTGTTTCTCTTACTATCTCCCCCTTACAATATCTCATTACCTGGGACTGTATACTTTCTGTCCAGATGACACACAGGCACACACACACACACACACCAAGCACATATAAGAACATACACACAGCACAGCGACACAATAACCCCAGGCCGCTGGATATTAGAAAATCACCCAAACCTGTCGTCCCCTCAGTCATGAAAGAGAGGGGGAAGATGTCCCAGCTATATTAAAGGAGAGGTAGTAGCCTCTTCCCCAGCTTTCCTTCATCTCTCCCCCGTTTATTCTAATCACACAGTGGCTGTCTACTCTCCTGCCTTTATTTTGCTCTATTTTTTCCATCTCTTTGTTTTGTTTTTCGCCTGACAGTGACTGGGTCTCTTCTGCCCCAGGGGAACGGAGTTATGAGCCTGATGTCCTTTCATAGTCAATTGTATAATGTGGCTGGTGTGTGTATATGTGTGTGAGACGGTGTGAAAGGAGCAAAGGGGGGGGAGAAAATGCTAAAGAGAAAGTATGTGCATGCGTGTGTGCACGTCACTGACAGTAGCCCACTGAAAGCTTATATACCGACGTGGGTGTGTGTTGTTTACAGATTATGTCCTTCATTGTGGTATTTTGGTTGAGTTCTTCCAGGATGCTGCTATCATGCTGACCTCCTCTCTGTCCTGTCACAAACTACTGGAAGTGCTGTCATCACATGTGCAGCACAGTCCTCCTCTACACGGCCGTCTTTCCCTCCACAGACGCTTCTAAACACCGTGTTCAGTGCCACGTACCGAACGTCATATCAAAGTGGTCAAATCATTCTCTTCCATAATGGTTACACAGTGTTCCTCCTGTGTTCTAATTGAGTGTGTATTTAGTTTGTGCGATTGTCAGGTGTTTTTCAGCCAGTGTTGTGAACTTTCTTAGATAAGAGCCGTGTCTTAGCACTGCCTCGAGGCTGAGTGTTCTGCAAACAAAGCCTCCCCATGTTCCCTGTTCGGTCAGGGAGGCTGACTCCATATCTTCCCCCAGATTCATGCCCCCACTCCTGGGCTGGGAAGGGCAAGCCGCCCCCTTCACCTGGTCCTGAGCGGGAAGCCCATGGTCTGTGGGTTTTGTTTGGGCTCTGTTGTGCTATATTCAGACTAGCTAATCTCGCTTGCTTTCTGGGAGTAGTAAGGACAAGAATTAGCACTACCAGGATGAGTGGACAGAGAGTTATAATGGGAAATGGTCAGTCATCGTTCTGACATGTGTTTACATTGTGGCCAACTTCATTTTAGTCACAGCTGCCTTAAGAAATAGGTACTTTCCCATGTAGCTGTTTTCTGGCATCAGGTGATATATCACAGAGCGGTTAATGTGTGGTAGGTCCTTAAAATTTTTATGTTTTGAATGAGCAAAGTAAGTAGTAGTCCTAAAGGTGGTAACACCTTCCTTTTGAGTCAACATCACTGTCCGACATTGTAAAATAGTTTTATAGTGCACAATTTGTCTGGTCAGAAATCTCCCTTCTGTGTTTGTTTTATAATGACTCAGACTACTTCTCCTGAAATGACACTCATTTCAAATTATAGTTAATATAAAACACATCCCAAACTCATACAAATCTTATATTTAACAAGAAGAAATTGATCCGATCAAGTGCAAATGCCCACTTTTAAACATTGGCTAATTCAATTTAGACTGTTGATTTAATCGTATTTTATAAAATGGAAGCACAACCACTGCCTTTTTCTGTTGTTAAAAACAGGGTTCAATGTGTTACTGATAATGGGGGCTTATCAGGAAGGTTCCATGTGCTTCATATGCAATGGTGTAAATCAGTAATCCCCCCCACTTATGAATCACACCAGCCTCTCACGAAGTTCTCTTACAGCACCAATCGAAAATGTAACCCAATACATTTGATTTTCTGGGTGGTGCATTGTGGGATTATTACTTGTTGACTCACACGTTATTAAGTACTTTGTTTTACTTCTTTTACTCCCCCCAAAATGTGCTTTTATTTGAACTTTCTTTAATAGACTCAATTAAGAGCAAGCATCACTTTATTCCACAGCCATATGCACTTAACTCACTCCGTTTTTTTTTTTTTACATTATGATGCCATGAGCCCCACACAACGAACAGAAGCCTGACCATGACTGACTAGTGCTCTCCTTAGCTGGGCAGGGCAGTTCTGGAAAGTCCCTGGCTGAGGATGGGGCTGGCAGACTTTAGGGGGGGGGGCTGGAGTCCTGGAATTGTGTATGTTTTCCTGGATCAGGAAGGAGGATGTGGTAGACAGAAGACACCCCTCAGCTCACTCTTTTAAAATCTCCATCACCCCCTACCACCCACATCCACACACTACCTCACTCCACAATCAGTCTTAAGAGGTAAAGAGAGCAGGAAAATTACCCTTCCAGTAAGAGGTACTCAGTCAGGACAACAGATGAGGGGAAACAGGATGAAAATGAAGGGAGAAAAGTGGCGGGGGATTGGCGGGGTACAAGAAAATGCCCAAAAAGCCAAAAATTATAGGAGTAGTGGCTGTAATGACAGACGTGTAATTTCTACAGGTTAGTTTGTGTTTGCTAGAAACATGTCACAGTGCCATAGGTTCCCACTGGCTGTTGAGTGAAAAGGGGATGAGGTGGTGTGGTGAATGTGTTGCTTGTACATGTACACTACATGTATGTGTGAGAGATTGTTGGCCTTATTCGTAAGGGTATGTGTTGGCAAAAAAATGGGCACAAACAGTAGTCCATCTGGGCCGGGCTGCCTCTTAACCCAATGTCTGGTTGCCATTTATCATACAGGCACGAAAACCTACACACACATCCACACGCAAACACACACATACACCAGAGAATGCAGCTGCCGTACAACCACATCACACATACAAAAGTATGGTCCACATTAGCCCACTCTGTGAACACACACTGGAGGATATTTATAGCCTAATAGATTTTTTTTTTTTCTCACGAGATGGAGAATTACAGTAAAAAAAAAAAAAACCTGTGTGCGAATCTGTGACAGTTTTTGTTGTTGTTGTTATTCTGGCTATGCTGTAATTGTGAGTGAGTCAGGTTGTTTGTGCGTGCCAAAATCTGTCTTGCTTTGTTTGTCTCTCATTCATACTTTCTCATTTTTTCCAGTGTGTGCGCACATGTGCTCTGTCAGTCATACTCTGTGTGCGCGTGTTGTGTGTGTTGAGTTGAAGAGCTCAGCTGTATGGCCCACTCAGGTTTCACCTTGGCACCGGCGCTCTCACCCTGGCAGAAGATTCCACACACTCGCCCCTGCCAACTCTCTACTGCTTTCCACACCACCTGTAACATATGCTCACTTCTAACGAGGGTAACTACCGTTTCCAAGACTGCGTGAGCCACAAAATATCATATATCCTTCTGTTGCAAAGGAATTATAGAAAGGTCCATATCCATATTGTTCTTAGTATTTCTGTGAGGGAGAAACCCCACATTTCCTGCATGCGTTGCAGTAAAGTTTGGCTCCACTCTGTTAACTATTGTTGTGCTGCCAAGCATAACTGTTTGGAATTTGAATGGAAAAATGATTGTTTTCATTATTAATCAATCCGTTCATTACTTTGTTAATTGTTGACTTGTTTGTTGAAAATTGCCTTCAACATTTCCTTAACTCCAAGACATTGTCTCCAAATTGTTTATTTTGCCAGACCACGAGTCTAAGTGACTCAGCATGACATTTCAATAATAAACACTTTTGATGTACAGGTTGCTTTTATTTTGGGAAAACCTTCTGGACCTTTTTTCCATCCAACAATTTATGATTTTCTAAAAAGCTTTCAGCTTTAGAGTATTGCTAGCAGACTGTAGATGTTATAAATACAATACCTATAAAAAATTCCAATTGGTAATGTTCCCTTTTGACTGCTTTTCAACATTAAATCAGTGTCAGTTTAGTTCAGCATTTTTGATAAGAATTTGCCAAAAACAGACTCTTCATGTCAAAGTGAAAACACATTTGTACAACCTCATGTCAATTTATTAAAAACATAAAATGTTGAATAAAAGATTGCATAAGTATTCACCTCCTTTAACGTGACTTACCTAATTTACTGCTGGTGCGTTTATATTTTCAAAGTTGTGCAACAAAGCAGCTCTTCATATTTTACACATCAAAGTCTCTTAAATGTCCTAGGCAGTGTGACTGCATATGTGAACATTTTGAATTAAGCTTTGTGGCTCCAGAGGGAGCTCCATGACGTCTGAAGAAGGGCCTCAAGTGATGTCACTGTAGTCACTGTCAGATGAGGCTGAAGTTTGGTGGAGATTACTCTTTACAAAGCAGGAGAACAATAATAGACTTGAAGTTGAATATGTGCCCATTTACAAAACAAAGTCAATAGTTTAACAATGGTGTCAGAGAGCAGTGCTACATTGATGGAGTACTCTTTTAAACTTTTTCTTTTTTAAATTCCCTCTGCTATTGAGTGTATATAAAAACAGATGAATTTTTTTTTTTTTTTTTAAATTCCCTCTGCTATTGAGTGTATATAAAAACAGATGAACCCTCTGTCATGTCAACTATAGCTTTCCTGAATAGTGATTTTGAAGCTCAGTGTTGTGGCTTCAGCCGCTGCTGTGCTCGACTCCTGGCTAATCCAGATGCTGAAGCGGGCCAATTAAACATCTCTTTGCCATTACCTGTTCACCTGTCAGTCAAACCAGCCACATCCTTAATTACGCCTAACTGTAAGCCCTAATACAATTTAAATTAAAATTAATGCCCAGTTCAGTTGTCATGGAAATCGGCTAAAAAGAATCCTAACAGTTTTTTGAACCAAGCTGTAAACATGTTTATTTCTGCTGTAAAGTTGGCCATTTAAATATCGGGGGCTGAGGGATTGACTCACTTTTGGAGAAAGATTCAAGTGGCCATTTATAGAACTGCACTTTTTGGCAGTTCTGTGTTGACCTTAGTTTTTAACCCTGGAGTTTTCCGGTTACTCTGAGTTAGCAACAGCCGTCGCTGGAGGTATTAAGCTTGTGGGTTTGCCGTCCATGCGTCTGTACGCTCATCCCCTTTTTGTTAGGGCAATGCCACTTAAGTTCCTCGAGGGATTTCTTCAAATTTAGCACAAATAGCCACTTGAACTAAAGAATGAATTGATTGGATTTTGGTATTCAAAGGTCGATATATCAGTGATCTCACAAAGCACAATTTTGGCCAAAACTCAACTCATCAACATTGATATCTCAGAAATGCCTTCAGAATTTTTTCAAATTTGGCACAAGCATGCTGTCAAAGAGGAATTGATTGGTTTTTAGTGATGAATGATCAGGGTTAATGTGACTGCACGCCTATCCAATGCTTCTAAACAGGATATATCAGAAACAACTGGAGAGAATTTCTTCAAACATGATACAAACGTTGACTTGGCCTCAGCGATGAACTGATTAAAGGTTAATGGTCATTGCGACTCACAGCAAACATTTTTGTCCGAACCTGAAGAATTCATGTGCCAGATATGACAACATTTCACACAAATATCTACAAAGTAAAAATTTGGTAAAGAAGTTAATTGATGACATTATATCTAAAGGTCAAAGGTCAACGTCACTTTGACATCATAATGTTTTGCAAAAAACACTTTTTTGCCCATTGTGCAGCACCATAACTAAGAAACACATGGAGAGATGGATGTAAACTGCAGCTTGACTTGTTGGTGGAGGCATTCAACCACATGCTGGTAATTCTGGTTTATTTTGGTTGCCAGTAAAAGATGCATAATGTGCTTCCTTAACGCTTAATGGTGGCAATTGTTCAGTGACACAGCAGATGTGATGATGGGAATGTCTGTTCTACTGTTACCAACTGTATGTATTAATATCTAAGTATATATAAAGAAAGTCAGATCGAGGGGGACAGACAGATGGAGGCGACAGTGCCTCCTTTAGAGTCTCCTCATGTGGGCACAACCTTGGCCCTCTTTCTGCCAGTCCCCTACCTGCTTCATGACGCCCAGAGGGGCACTGTGGCATCCAACAGGCTGGCAGCTGTTTTTGGGAGGCGTCCCCTTCTTAACCCGGCCTCTTCTCACCTCACACCTGAGGGAGGAGCACAGGGATCAGACTCCCATGTTGAACTGCACTAATGTGCCCAACTCACTCGCCTTCAGGATACATTCAGAAAGTGCCGCATCAAAGGGCATGCTCCCACTGCACAGGAGAAACATTATGATTTCAAAGTAAAGGGCATGGAGGACAAAGTGTGTGCCCATATTCTATGTGCATGAGCATGAGTACGCTGCATCTGTAAATGCACAGGAGCCTGAAACGGCGGAAATAACTTTCTGCCATGTCAGTACCATAGTTCTGCTCAGTGATCCTGCTCCGACCTCCCATCATGAACCTCTCACTGCGCAGCACTCGCAGAATAAATAACGCTCACTTCCAAGTGTAAGAAACTCTATGCTTCACCCAAACTGTGGCCTCACTCAACCAGCTGTGGGAGGCCAGGGCATCAGGGTGCGGGGTGGTGAGTGTTTGCATGTGTGGTTGCTTGTGTGTATGAGGGGTGGCTGCTTGTAAGTGTGGGTGTGTGAGCGCTATGGAAATGATTGTTTCTCCGTGTATGTGTGTGGCTGGATTTGGGACCGGGAACTGAAGAGGCTGAATGACCCTTGGGATGTTTATGTGTTTTATTGTGGTGAAGTTGCTGGTGTGAAATCTCCTGACCCTGACCGTTTTATTTACTGTGGGTTGCCCCCTCCTTTCCAGTACACCGACAGAAGTACTGGTAAGGTTAGCTGGTAGAGATTTCCTGAAATACATTTCTTGATTTAGTTTTTTTCTTGTGTATGTTGTAGCCTCCTATCAAAGTCATAGCAGCTGGTCCACTCTGAGCTGTTTGATGGACTGACGCAGAATTTTTGAAAGGCATTTATGGTCCCTAGAGGGTGAAGCTTTTCTTGTAACACTACATCAGGGAAAATGTTGATCCAGGAATTTAGTTAACATTAAATTGTTAAATTATGTATAGGTATGGAAGTTTTTGTTTAGTGCTGCTATGTATTGATGAAAACAGAGCTGAATTAGATGAGGAGATTTGATTGTTTGGAAAAGTGATTAATTGTTTAAGTCACTTTCTAAGTAAAAAACTCTGTATTTTCATCTCCTCCAGTGTTTAATTTTAAGCTTTAGAAGATAAGATGAACATGATAAACCCAATGAAAATTCCTTTGCCAGATATTGCCCAGAAAAACTAAATTACATAACATGACAAATGCAGTGCCTGGTAGAAGAGCAATATATAATAAGTACGATACATAACTGAAGAATGCAAATAAATAAGCTCAAATAAGACTGGAAACTTAAAACTACAACACAATACTGGCAAAGTAATGATGAAATTAAAAAAATATACACATGACAAAGAAATATTTAAGTAGTTTCCTCAGCATCCTTAGATATCTTCAAACTGAATCTTTTAAGTTTTTGGGCTGTTGTTCAAGTCATACGAGACGCTTTAAAATGTCACCTCAGACTGATTTTTGCCAGTTTAGGCAACAAAACATTAATTACTGACCGAAAATGTGCAATTCACCAGTAATTAATGTATTTGTTCCTACTGTATTTTTGTACATATTCAGAGTAGTTTATGCCAAATGTTCAGAAATAAGGCCAGTATTTGTTATATATTTGCTCACTTGTCAGCATGATAGCATTTCTGTAAACGTGTTGCCAAAGATCTTTATTTTGTAACTACCTTCTAGACCTATTATCTATCCGCAATTTGGGATTTTTTAAAAGCATGCAACCACAGAAAGCTGTTGGCAGCCTGCAGACTCTTGTTACAGATATATTACGTGAGAAGTACTGTACCCCTCGTTGTCCCATCACTTTGAAATATTAGCACCTTGTCACACATGGCTGTGGTATGAACATTCCTTGACCACTTTATTCTGCTTTTTAATTCTGGAGTCAATGAGATGGTTAACTCTGGGCTTTGTGCCTCTGTATGCATTGCTTCTTCTGGGCAAACTGCCCACTTCATCCTCAGGCTTGAACGGGGTCTCCCTCGGGATAGTCACAATACCATCAGGCCTACTTATACCTCTGATTATGCGTTGCTAGGTCTGCCGTTCGATTGTGTTAATATAATGACCAACGCGCTATACGACTATTAAATGATGTTTTCCCTGCATTACAATAATGCTTATTCTGTGCATGGGTACAAGGCAACATTTATTATGTTTCCCAAGAATCAATAGAAACTTAGATTTATAAATACAGATTAGCATAGTGAATAACAATTAAGAGGAAGAGAGGATCGATATCACTCAAAATAAGTTGGATTCAGACAAAGCCTCTGGGGATTTTCAACCAGCTTAGCCTTTAACTTAGTGAAGACAGCAACAACGGCTACACTGGGGGTAGCAGGCTGAGGGATGTAAAAAGATGGGATTGTGAGGAGGAGGAATTAAGAGTTTGAGATTTTTGACAGAGTGGTACATAAGAGAGTCAGAAAAGGGAGGACGATGAAGGCATTTGGAGGGAGGTTGATGGTCTGAATAAGGGAATGAATGATGGAGAAAAGCAGGGATGTGAAGGATTAACAAGGATAATAAAAAAAAAACACACACACAGGGGAAGTGAGGAGATAGAATTAGAAAGGATAAGAAAGACAAGACTTGAAATAAAGAAAAATGGGAGCCTGAGATGATGGAAAGGATTGGACAAGAGAAAGGGGAGCAAGCATGGAGAGAGGGTGCTCGTTGGGGAAGTGGGGTGCTAATTCAGAGAATGGATGTGAATAGCAGCCAAGGCATTTTTGTATTAACATAATTAACAGATGGTGTTAGTGATTAGGTTACATGCGATTCAGGAAGCCAGGGTTGTTAGCTGAGTGTTAAGGCTGCACATTCTGTCAGCCATAAAAAAAAAAAAAAAAGATCGGAAAAGAACAATGTCAGTGGAGGGAATTAAATCAACAACACCTACACACATTTAAACACACAACTGTGGGGGAAGTGGGGTGTACCCGCACGCTCACATATGCACAGATGTAAGTGTTTGAACACTTAGACGCCCCGTACACACAGACACAGTGTCCGTGAACACGCGTAGATACACACACTCTTAACACACGGATAATAAGATCAGTAACACACACACACTAGTCCAATTGCAGACTTAAAATGCATTGTTTCAGGGTTTTCTAAGTGTACCAGCGAGGGACATAAAGGCATTTTATGAGCCATGGCCCACTTTCAAAGCTTTGTCTGCTATAAACGCAGCTTTGATATGAGAATAGTGACATGCTGCTGGGAGAAGACTCTTTGTGACTCAGTAAAATATAAAAATAGTCCTGTTGGCTCACTAATGTGAACATGGTGATGGCTTTTGTTCTGCATGCTATTGTCTGTAACTATAGGCAGAGATGTCTTTGTGCATGTGTGTGTGTGTGTGTGTGTGTGTG
>NW_007578454.1:38395-47740 GCF_000690725.1 Stegastes partitus
TAAAAATTAAAATTCATAGTATAGGGAATTTTTTAATATGTAGCCAGGATTTCTATGGCAGTTAATCAGTCTGTTCACAGAGGAATGTGTCATCACAAACCAATGTACACTGATAAGCAAAATTGTCAGTAGGTTCTCACCACTGCTGAGAACCCACAAGCCTTCCTTTTTCAGAAGTGCTCCAACCCAGTCATCTGGAAGTAATGGTTTGGCTGTTGTCATAGGCGCGCATGTCTTGACAACTGCTCATATATCCTTCATCCAACATTTTGACTATGAGAACCAACTGTGCTTGCCATCTAATGTATCCCATTGATTGAAACCTGTCGTCGTTGACAATCAGTGTTATTTTAATGTTTTGGCTGCAAGCCTAAATGAGTATTTTTCCAAAATATGAGAAAGAGCTACAGTTTGTGTTTCTCATTTTTGGTTTGCAATTCCTATTTTTTTCTTTTGCACCTGTCAGTTTTACTTCCTGCTTCTCAGTTTTCATAATTATTATTTTTTTATTAAATAGCCAAATGTTCAAGAGGCGAGAGATTTTTTTTTGTACTTTCCTATTGATCTGTCATATCATGTCAGGAGCTCTCTTAACAGTCGAGCATAGCACTCAGATTAACGTTGAACTGTTTACCACTACATTTTTCAGGCTTTGACCACACTCAGACTTCTACATGTATATAAAAACAGCTAATCCGTGTCGTTCAACCTAACTTTAAAAAGTAAAAGCATATCAATGACAGGCAAAATGTGTTGAGACTTGCAGTAGACCATTTCAGATGATTGAACCACCATTTCGTCCTCTACTGCTCTACATTACGCTAAATGTGATAATATAGGGACTATGTGACCAAGTAGCAGCTAATAAATTCCTTATCCCAAAGCCAAGCGGATGACTAAAGTGTGTTGGTGGATTGGTGTGAGTCTTGCACAAAGAATGCTCCTTTGGTCATCTGTCTACAGAAACAGAAAAAACCAGTAAATGTTAGCAGCTACATGATGCTTGTGTACATTAATGAATATTGTAAGTGATACACAGCGAGAGAGGACTGAATAAAGACCAGCTGCCACTGTCTGCCGCACTGCTCGACTTAAAGTATTTTGCACGTTTTTAGACATAAATATTCTTATCTACAACACAATGCAGGGAAGTGTAACTCTTTTTGACAACGACCCCAAACATACAGTCACAGTTATAAATGTGTCTTAACTGGGAAGAAGAACATGTAGTCCTGCAACAGATGGTGCGAGCCCCACAAAGCCCTGATCTCAACATCACTGAGCCAGTGTGGGATTTCATGCGAAACAGAAGCAGAACAACCTAAATCCACAGAAAAACTCAGGCAACTTCTCCAAGATACTTGTTGCCACGTACTTGCCAAGCACCTTGAAAAACTGTACACAAGTTTAGTAGAATTTGGGCTGTTTTAACGGCAGTGGTGGGTAGTGCCAACTATTGAATAGTTTTATTAGTGATTTTCTTTTTAACGTTTACTGCACTTTGTAGTTGCATAAAATATCCCTTCTTCAATTTAGGAGCCTTAAATGTCAAAAGTGTATTTTGGCTGACATCATTTTTCATTTTTTTCCAGTGCAAAATAGGAGAAAGAGATGATTTAGCCATTTACACCCATTGTTTACCCTTTCCCCCCACTATTCGCTGGTTTAACATTTAATGTAGCTAGCAGGTTAAAGCATGAGATGACAAGCGAGGAGGCAGTTTGCTTTCCCAAAGGTTACCCTTTCTTAGCAGTGAGGTTTCATAAATCAATGATGAAAACTAATATGGATATGGAGTTGTTAATAACATCAGAGCTCTGAGGTAATTTATTTCCCAGAGTTTCTTAAGTGATGGTTTATTGAACCAATGGATGACCAGTAGAGTGGCACCACGAAGAACATACATCCGTTTACCGTGATGACAAACTCAAGTGCCTAGCAATCCGAAACTATTAAACAAAATTAGAAATGCAAACCAAAAGACAGACATAAAAGTTATGACGTATAAGTATTTGTTTTTCTTTTTATTTCACACTGTAGTTTACATTTATCAATATATTTTGCAGTTTATGTTGGGCTTTTGGGGTTGCAAGGTGTGCTGTGGTTAGCATAGCTGCCTCACAGCAAGAAGGTTGCCGGTTTGCGTCCCGGTGAAGACACCCGGGATCTTTCTGCGTGGAGTTTGCATGTACAGCATGTGTTCTCTCTGGGTTCTCCGGCTTCCTCCCACAGTCCAAAAACATGTTGAGGTTAATTGATGATTCTAAATTGTCTGTAGGTGTGAATGTAAGTGTGCTTGGTTGTCTGTCTCTGAGTGTAGCCCTGTGATAGACTGGTGACCTGTCCAGGGTGTCCCCTGCCTTTGCCCTAAATCAGCTGGGATAGACTCCAGCCCCCTGCGACCCTAGTGAGGATTAAGCGGTGTATAGATAATGGATGGTTGGATGGATGTTGGGCTTTTGGCAAATCCATTACAAACTATACTTTATAGGTTTAATTCTGTAATTAGCACATTTTCCCCCATGTAGTGCAGCTTGAGAAGCAGCATTCGGTGAGTGTGATCAAGTTGGGATGCACAATTTTGAGGAAATTGTATACAATGGACATGGAAGTCTGGTAGAACAACAAAAAGTGTCTAAAACTACAATGTGAAGAATGCAAACTATAAAAACAGGAAAATACAGGGGTTCCTGCAAATGGCTGATAACAACATATGAAGACAACAAGTCAGGATCAGGTTGAGGTTTGATCTTTGGCTGACTTCAATATAATATTTAGAGGAGCTTGTGATAATAATGAAAAGTTAAATAGGAGTATTGTATTTGTAGTGGGTATCTTATCATTACTGTAATTGACATGGCATTTTGCCTGACTGCTCATTACTGGGAATCATAAACTGCCACTGAATAACTGGTCATTGTTAGTTTTTATCATTATTTAAAACTGCAGATGTTCCAACTTAATCAGACAGACTGTTAAGGGTGTCTTTTAATTACTCTGTGTTGACTAAAGTCAAGCTGACTAGACTTTAAAATGATCTTGGAGTTTGAGACAAGGTTTTTCTGACAGTTTTTCTGCTTGTTATACTACCCTGCTATAGTTGTGGCATCACATTATTGCCTCAAACTCTAGCTTGACTCTACAATCACCTATAGTACCTCCAGACCCCTGCCCACTTCCACCTACACTCTCTTCTGTTGCCTAAGTTCAGAGTGGAATCGATGCAGCCTTAGAGTGATGGTGTGCTGTGGCTGTGCTTGGGTCATTTTATGGTGTGGACATGGAAATAGAGGATCAATCAGAGCCATGATATCTTATTACTAACGTTAATTCACCCAGAGCAGTATGGATCTGTGCATTAGCCTGGCTGAGCCTTGATTTAGAGCAGAGTGGAATTGAGTGTGGATATGACTCTGTGTGTGCGCTAGTGTTTCTGTGTGCGTCCGTACTTTGTGTGTTCTACCGTGTTTGTGCCGTTCGCATATTTTGAGGTTTGCTTCATTGTGTATGTTACTGAAAGTGTTATTTTTTTTCATCAGCTTTACTTTAATGTTTGCTGCATTAAATAGATCCTGCAATGAGGCTGAAATGAAACTTAAATCAGGAGGGATTTCTCACCAGAGGATAATAACATTTCCTATACTTACTTCTTCAACCCTAAACAGTCAAGACAAACCTCTGCCAGACAGCTTCACTTAAGAAACAAACCTCAAGTATACTGGAGCTGGTCATCATTTACGTGCACCCTGTTGCTGTTGCCTCCTGGGAATATTTCCTGGTGTACAATATTTCTTAGGAGAGGGGCTCACCAGGGAGGGGTTGCCCTGAAAACATGTTTTATTCATCTGGCCTGTCACTAGGGGTGGCTTGTTTTGGTCTTTGTTTAATATTTCTTCTGAAGACCAGCATGTGCGTGTATGTGTGTGTTTAGTTGCTATTTTGATGTTTCTGTCTACATTTCCCTCTCTCTCTCTCTCTCTTTCTCTCTCTCTCTGTAGTGTGTGAATGGGTTTGTGCATGTGTTTGTGTGGGTGTTTCATCCCTGGAGAGATGAAAAGCCTGGGACCATATGTTATGCAGCAGTAGGCCACAACAGACAGCACTGTTGCGGAGTTCAACAATAAGGATTGCCCAGTGGCTGAGGGCCAGTTGGAGGTTCACTTGGACCAGTTGCCTGGTTAGTTAGTTGCCAAATTGGGCCCATGCCTAAAAAAAAAAGTTTTTGCCTTACTGCTTCTCACTGGCCTTAAGCCTGTATCTTTGTCTCTCTGCTATGCTCTGCTCTGCTATTGGCTCACTCAGCCCCATGTTGCACTTTAACCAATCCAGAGCTTTCCTTGAAGAACAATGGCACTGCATGATCTACTGCAGCTCGATGATTGGATTTCCAGAATATGATGTGAAATGGAAATTTGTACGCAATTTTAACATACAAGTATTTTGATAATACAGTACGCTTTGCTGTGCAATCCTGTCAATGGATATTAGGGAGACCACTGTAGTCATGAGAGCTCACTGTGCACGTACACAACAGCTGTGAATTTGTCTTGTCAAGTAACGCAGTAGCTGTCTTGTCTGGCCACAGTCTGTTTATTGTAGCAGGATCTCTGTGTATTATTCTTATTTTTGTAGAAAAGAAGCAGCTGGTGTGTATCAAGGGACACACCTAGCCATCTACTCGACTCAGCTAAACGGGTATTTTCGGAAATGATTTTCTCCATTAATTGATTTACTGTTTAGTTTATATGATGTCAGAAAGTACTGAAAATCATTTTTCAAGTTGACATCATCAAGTGGCAGTTTTTCTTTTTTCTGACCAACAGTCCAAAACCCAAAGATACTCAAAGTTTTTTTTTTTTTTTTAAAGGTTGCTCTGTTACGACTGCAAAACAAACAGCTGTTTAAAGAAAACAAAAAATGACAGCTAATGCCACTAAGAAATAGTGGTGAGTGATGTCTGTGAAGATTCTCAGTCATCCAGGTCATGGTTATTCTTGTAGTTGAATCGTAGCTACTGGACTTGCTTGAGTTCCTTGAAGACGTTTCACCTCTCATCCAAGAGACTTCATCAGTTCTGACTGACTATTCTTTAGAATATAAGTATCTGGAACTCCCAACTAGTCAGTCAGAACTGATGAAGTCTCTTGCATGAAAGGTGCAAGGAACTCAAGCAAGTCCAGTTGCTGCGATTAAACTACAAGAAAAGTGATGAGCGATATCGACATAGGCAAGCAGGCAGTTTTGGGCAGCAATCTCTACAACATGGTCAAAGCAATGTTTTCACAGGTGCATTTATTTTAGCTGCTAGTACTGGAAGTCTACCTCTAACATCCGATAACATGACCAGTGATGATACTAATGGGCATTACTTTGCTCCAAGCCGATCTAAAAGGGCAATACCCAAAGCTGACGATGCACTGTGCTCCACATGTCAAGGATTTTGCACCTTATCTTGTATTAGTCATGACCAGACAATTTCCTAAGGGGTAAAAACTTGGCAAAGATTTACTGGTACCAACTCTGTCCAATGTGAATATTTGCTTGTTTTATGATTTTGTATGATGGTAACCTCAGCATCCGGAGAGTTAAACCACATAGAAATTAGGTAGTAAGAAATTATGTTAACTTTAGCTTGAAAAACATATTACTACTTGCCATGAATTTACTATCCTATTATTAAAGAACACAAATATATTGTAAGATCGTTGTTGATCCAACCTTACAGTTCTCACATAATGAAGTAATAGCTACTACTTTCTGTGCATGAATTACTTTAAAGGCAANGTGTGTGTGTGTGTGTGTGTGTGTGAGATCATATGTGTGTTTGCGTGGTGTCTGTTTCTTCAAAGCAGTCTGGTTTTAATGACCGTGGGATATTGTCCAGCATGTAATTCAGACAGGCAGGAATGTGTTTGGATGATTCTGCGTGTGCATCAGTGTGTGTGTGTGTGTGTGTGTGTGTGTGAGAAAGTGTGTGTATTTGCATTTGGGAGTTGGTCTGCGTCCAGACTGGTCTTAGGAGCGTCCTCGTCCAGTGAGGACTGGCGTGATTGTGACTGGCCCTCTGGTGGTTTGCAAATCAATCACAGGTCTTCAAACTCAGACTAAAACTCTGACTGTGACTACCAGTTTCCTGGAATAATCTTCTCCCCTTAAATAACCTCACATGGTTTCAATGACTTCTGCTCTGTCATCAGGCAAGCTGGCGTGTGACTGTATTGGGTGAATCCGTCCGCCCAAGGCTGCTTGGACAATATAAAATGGGTCATGCAGTCTCTTCGAGTTTCATTTTGGCTGCGTGTTGTCGTATTTGGTACACACTGGCAGTTCAGGGGGCTCATTAGTGGTTGATGAATAGATCCTTGTTGTAGATTGTTGTTCGAACCCAGCGCCAACATCGGGCACCAGTACCAATCTCTAGACTCAACCTCAGCCTTATTATGTTACTACTGTATCTTGTCCATAAGTCCAGGATAATAATAATCACTTTCTTGATTGTTTTCTAGGAAACCTGTATGTAATTCACTTATTTTAAAGATAGTGTCATTACATAACTCATAACTCAGCAGTTGACAACACTATATTCTACTGTGTACTTTCTCTCTTGGCTCTTCAGTTTTTTGTTTTTTTTTAAATTTTAAGAAAAATTACCCACATTTTAGCATTTATTCCAACTGTGAATTGTGAATCATTTGTCATGTTGATTGCCCAGATAAAAACAAGGTGTGTCAGAAAAGTTCCAGGACTGGTGTCACAAAAGATGTATTTCAAATCCAAACTACAAATTTTCCCTTTCCAAGTAATCCCCCTGGAGTCTAACACACTTCCCCAGCCTTCTCTGTCACGCCGCCATGCACTCCTGGAAGGATTCTTCAGGGATCCTCCGCAGCTCCATCATCACAGCCATCTTGATGTTATCCACATCTTCACAATGGGTCCCCTTGATGACCCCCTTGAGCTTGGGAAAGAGGAAAAAGTCACACAGAGCCAGGTGGGGTGAGTAGGGAGGTTGCTCTAACACAGCGATGGTCTTCTCAGCCAGGAACTGTTGGATGCTCAGGACATCGTGAGCAGGCGCGTTGTCATGGTGAAGCAGCCATGACTTGTCCTGCCACAACTCTCGCTTTTTCTCGCTCACTGAAGGAAGCAAACGCCGCAGGATCTCTTTGTAGACGTGCTGGTTGATTGTCTGAAGGAGAAAACTCATAGTTTGTAGTTTGGGTTTGAAATATGTCTTTTGTGACACCAGTCCTGGAACTTTTCTGACACACCTCATATATATAAAATGATATTATATTTATTTATCTTTATAAAAATTAAAATTCATAGTATAGGGAATTTTTTAATATGTAGCCAGGATTTCTATGGCAGTTAATCAGTCTGTTCACAGAGGAATGTGTCATCACAAACCAATGTACACTGATAAGCAAAATTGTCAGTAGGTTCTCACCACTGCTGAGAACCCACAAGCCTTCCTTTTTCAGAAGTGCTCCAACCCAGTCATCTGGAAGTAATGGTTTGGCTGTTGTCATAGGCGCGCATGTCTTGACAACTGCTCATATATCCTTCATCCAACATTTTGACTATGAGAACCAACTGTGCTTGCCATCTAATGTATCCCATTGATTGAAACCTGTCGTCGTTGACAATCAGTGTTATTTTAATGTTTTGGCTGCAAGCCTAAATGAGTATTTTTCCAAAATATGAGAAAGAGCTACAGTTTGTGTTTCTCATTTTTGGTTTGCAATTCCTATTTTTTTCTTTTGCACCTGTCAGTTTTACTTCCTGCTTCTCAGTTTTCATAATTATTATTTTTTTATTAAATAGCCAAATGTTCAAGAGGCGAGAGATTTTTTTTTGTACTTTCCTATTGATCTGTCATATCATGTCAGGAGCTCTCTTAACAGTCGAGCATAGCACTCAGATTAACGTTGAACTGTTTACCACTACATTTTTCAGGCTTTGACCACACTCAGACTTCTACATGTATATAAAAACAGCTAATCCGTGTCGTTCAACCTAACTTTAAAAAGTAAAAGCATATCAATGACAGGCAAAATGTGTTGAGACTTGCAGTAGACCATTTCAGATGATTGAACCACCATTTCGTCCTCTACTGCTCTACATTACGCTAAATGTGATAATATAGGGACTATGTGACCAAGTAGCAGCTAATAAATTCCTTATCCCAAAGCCAAGCGGATGACTAAAGTGTGTTGGTGGATTGGTGTGAGTCTTGCACAAAGAATGCTCCTTTGGTCATCTGTCTACAGAAACAGAAAAAACAAGTAAATGTTAGCAGCTACATGATGCTTGTGTACATTAATGAATATTGTAAGTGATACACAGCGAGAGAGGACTGAATAAAGACCAGCTGCCACTGTCTGCCGCACTGCTCGACTTAAAGTATTTTGCACGTTTTTAGACACTTTAGATAAATATTCTTATCTACAACACAATGCAGGGAAGTGTAACTCTTTTTGACAACGACCCCAAACATACAGTCACAGTTATAAATGTGTCTTAACTGGGAAGAAGAACATGTAGTCCTGCAACAGATGGTGCGAGCCCCACAAAGCCCTGATCTCAACATCACTGAGCCAGTGTGGGATTTCATGCGAAACAGAAGCAGAACAACCTAAATCCACAGAAAAACTCAGGCAACTTCTCCAAGATACTTGTTGCCACCTACTTGCCAAGCACCTTGAAAAACTGTACACAAGTTTAGTAGAATTTGGGCTGTTTTAACGGCAGTGGTGGGTAGTGTCAACTATTGAATAGTTTTATTAGTGATTTTCTTTTTAACGTTTACTGCACTTTGTAGTTGCATAAAATATCCCTTCTTCAATTTAGGAGCCTTAAATGTCAAAAGTGTAATTTGGCTGACATCATTTTTCATTTTTTTCCAGAGCAAAATAGGAGAAAGAGATGATTTAGCCATTTACACCCATTGTTTACCCTTTCCCCCCACTATTCGCTGGTTTAACATTTAATGTAGCTAGCAGGTTAAAGCATGAGATGACAAGCGAGGAGGCAGTTTGCTTTCCCAAAGGTTACCCTTTCTTAGCAGTGAGGTTTCATAAATCAATGATGAAAACTAATAAGGATATGGAGTTGTTAATAACATCAGAGCTCTGAGGTAATTTATTTCCCAGAGTTTCTTAAGTGATGGTTTATTGAACCAATGGATGACCAGTAGAGTGGCACCACGAAGAACATACATCCGTTTACCGTGATGACAAACTCAAGTGCCTAGCAATCCGAAACTATTAAACAAAATTAGAAATGCAAACCAAAAGACAGACATAAAAGTTATGACGTATAAGTATTTGTTTTTCTTTTTAT